>NC_139934.1:2052290-2138828 GCF_963514095.1 Eutrigla gurnardus | reverse complement strand
TATGGGCTGAAATATGTGCCACTAGAAACTGAATTTGAATCACATAATTTGAATTTGTATTGTTTAATTTGAATCATTGCATTGGAAAAACTGAATCTGAATACTATAATTTGAAATTGAATTTATTAGTTTGGAACTGAATTCCAATAAACTTGAAACTGAATGTAAGATTATTAAATTTAATTCAGTTTCTCTGAAACTATATTTGATCCTCACTGAAAATTCGATTCTATATATTTTCACATTCAGTTCTCACAATTCAAATTCAGTTCTCAAAATTCAGATTCAATTTACTGTGACAGACATCCGGGTAGTTGAGGAAGAGCAATCGAGCGCAGATACACAGGCCTCCTCTTCAGCCAATCAGCACCTACGTTTTTGAGCACGTGACATAGTGGTAATTTACCTTAATGCTGGCTGGTTGCAACCCGCCATGAGACGGAGGAAGAAGTGCTTGACAGACTGGCTTGACCATGGATGAGGCTGGGACAAATACGGTAATGGCAGTTTACCATATATTTTAACGAGCTTTTGTTTAACTGTTGTTAATGTTATAGCTATTTTGTAGAATCGTTTCGTTTCGTCAGCGAGCATAAACAAATCATAATGTTTACAATTACATTAGACTACTAGCATGTTAGCATTGCTTCAGCTGAGTGTTGCTGTGCATGACAAGTAGCAGAAGGGATGACCATTAGGCTGTTAACTTATGCTTATGCCAACTGTCCAGTTATTTTTGAATTAAAATCAAACGTTTGCGACAAGCCAAAATTACTGTATGTTTGATAAAAAAAAAAAAAAAGAAAGGCTAGCTTGTCAGCCATAAAATGTCGGAATATAAATAACAACAGAGTCCATGGTGGGATTCCAGTTATGTCAATGCTGATCGGATTTACTGATAACGTTAGAGAGAGTTGGTCCATTCACATGATCCAAACCGTGAAATCGAAGAAGCCATGTGCAAGCGCCATTCTGGTGCTCTAAGTCAGGGAGAGGCCAGATAAAACAACCCAGTGTTCTTCTGGAGATTCATTTTTGGCCAACTTGTGCTGTGATCTGCACAAAGTTTAGCAAGGTGTAACTTAACGTTATAGTGATTATGGGCACGATCCAACCAGTTACAAATGAGTTGTCACTGTTACCATGGTATAGGAAACCATATCCGGCAAAATAGTGTAACATTTATATATAACTAGCTGGCTTGTGGTCACATAACAAATACAACTGATTTGCTACTATTCCATAATTTTGGTGGTTCCTCATCCATAGCCTCCACCACACTTGATATCAACTTGACATAAACTCCATAGCTTACAATCACAGTGATAATTGAATCTGTTTATAGTAAAGCACTTTAATTTGTTTGCAATGAAAAGCTCCTACTACTTTCAACCTTTACTACTTCTAGATTATTATGTTACCAGCTACCTCTCTGTAGCTCACATCTCCTATTTGGAATATTATTAGTACCACAATAAATTATATTAATAGTAACCCTACTATTAATGTATGACATAATGTCATCTAATACATAGTATGTCAGTGATTCACAGTGGTATCAGAAAAGAATAGCACCAGCTGATGAAATGGGTTGCATTACTTGATGGTGTATGTTAACAATTCATTACATTGCTTTTGCAGAACATTGTCATTCAGGAGTGCTTAGCCAGACTGAGGGAAAGACTGCAGTGTGCCCTCAACAACAACCCTCCTGATCTTGATTATTTGGAATACATAGTGACCCAAGAGAGGACCTTCATAAATGCAATGGAGAATGTAGCTCTGCCTAATGATGTCTGTGAAGCCCTCGAACAACTGAGCAGTTTGTTAGACCTGCGGAATAAACCTCCCCCCTCCATATCTGTGGTGAGGAGCATGGGTCCCCGTGGACGTTTTAGACTCCAGGTCACAGAGGACCACCTCCAAAGTCTTCTTCATCTAGGTCTACCTGCCACATGTGTAGCAGACATTCTTGGAGTCTCAAGAAGAACCATCTACAGGAGGATGCAGGAGTACAATATGTCAGTTAGGAGCCTGTATTCCACCATGACTGATGATGCTCTGGATACTGAAGTGAGAGCCATCAAATCTAGACTACCTCATGCTGGATACCAGATTGTCAAGGGGTGTCTTGAAGCAGAGGGCCACCATGTACAATGGACCAGACTCAAGGCCTCTATGCATAGAGTTGATACAGAGGGCATCTTATCAAGAATGACAAGTATGGGCTGTGTTGTTCGGCGAAAATACTGTGTTCAAGGCCCACATTTCCTGCAGCACATAGACACCAATCATAAACTCATCAGGTGTGTTTGAATATAGCATGACTTAAAATAGTTATCGTTGGAATTCATTTTTATTTGTGGGTAATTATCCTTTGCTTCTTTCTTTTTAATTAAACCATGTCCTTTTTTTCACCAGATATAACATGGTGATATTCGGTGGCATTGATGGCTACTCTAGGAAGGTAAGTTTCCTAATGTAACAAAGTACATACTCATGAAAATATTGCTGGTATAATTCATAATTTTTTGGTAGGGTGTCCATCTTATGACAATCATCCCATAACTATTATTAGTACAATTCATGTCCGTTTCCCACCCTCTAGATCATGTACCTCAATGCTGGATCCAACAACACAGCGAGTACTGCACTTCAGTTTTTTCTGGATGGAGTGAGGAGATTTGGATGGCCTTACAAGTGAGTAATGCTGCAGTAAATTTATTTTGAATTATGTTTCTCGTAGTATCCTTTAAGCAATACAAATGATTTGTCAGCCGTTTATTAAACATGAAATTATCAGGATTTATTCAATGCTGCATTTAGTTTTCATGAACCTGTGTGAGGAAATTATCCAGTATTTTTTTGGCCTTTATATGGCTTTATTGATAGACAGGAAACAGGATGACAGAGAGAGAGAGGGGGAGTGACACGCAGCAAAGAGCCCTAGGCCGGGACTTGAGCCCGGGGCCGCTGCAGCGAGGACAAAGCCTTTGTACATGGGACGCCTGCTCTACCAACTGAGCTAAACAGCGCCCCATGATTCAGTATTTTTAGTAGGGTTTTTTGTGGATTCAGTTGTATGGATACTAATTTCAAAATCTGATGTGTTACAGGGTAAGAGCTGACCAGGGTGTTGAAAATGTCAGCATTGCCCAGATGATGTTTACTGTGAGAGGCACAGGACGTGGAAGCTTTATAAGTGGAAAAAGCGTGCACAACCAGAGGTGAAGTATTCCTGTTGCAATAATGATTATTATCAAATTACCTCAAGATCCAAGTAGGTACATGACATGTCTTGTTATTGTTGGTGTGCCCTTCAGTGTGACATTTACTCCAGTTGAATTGCTGTTTGGCTATTCTTTTACATAGTTTGATTGACCCATGGGGAACTTTTGTATGTATGAATTGTAGAATCGAACGTCTATGGAGGGACGTGTGGACAGGAGTTACACACGTTTACTATGACGTATTACACAACCTGGAGGAAGATGGATTCCTCGACATCTCGGATAATCTTCATCTCTTCTGTGCTCAGTACACCTTCCTCCCAAGACTCAAGGCTGATTTGGGCAAGTTTTCTGCTGGATGGAATGATCATCCTATCAGGACAGAGGACTACCTTTCCCCAAACCAGCTGTGGGAGCTTGGGATGCTGCAGCACCCCATCAGAGAGCCAGAGATGTCTGAGGAAAATGTGGCAGTTGAGTAATAATGCCAATGATATTGTTGTCCTGCCTCTAAATATGATTTTCTCAATCTACATACTTATAATACTATCTTCTCTTGGTTTTAGGGAATCCAAATTGAGGATATTGATTGGGAGAGCTCAGGGCTATCTGATGGTAACTCTGCCACCCCAGGTGTTACCGTGCCAGAGATGGAATGTCCATTGACGATCAAGGACATTGAAACTCTATGCCTTGCCATTGATCCCCTTTCTCATTCATATAGTTTTGGAAGAGACATTTATTTGACCACACTCTCACATGCTGTGTACCTACTTCACCATCATTGAAAGTCGTGTCTGTGCCAATCAGAGGACTAAATAAATTCATGATGATTCATGATTGCACAAGTCCAGTCTAGGACCCCATGTATCCTGGCACCTTATAGTCCACCTTCCATTCACAAAAAACTAATTGAAACTAAATAAATAATAACAAAATGGCACTCAATTTTTACACTCAATTATATTCACCTTTCCTGATGATGTAGGCACTTTGTATTTTGCTTCCATACTTTTTTATTGGACACCCTCACATTCATTCTGTCAAGCTGACACAGCCACAGGGAGGAGGGAAAGAACACAGTGAAGGACATCTTCTCTGACAAAAACATTTTAATGGTGCGATGCCCATATGGAAATGCTGTTTGAAGCGTAACATTCAATGTAATGGCTAACAATGATGTATACTTTATAAAATGTGTCAAATAAAATCAATCAATTAGCCACACACATTTGTTATATTTTTGGTTACATTCCAAAGGATAAAGAGAAAGTTAATCAAATAACTCAATGTAACCGGATGGGTATCTCAAGGAACAGGACTAAAAAAATTAATTTGTTAACGTTATGGAATGGCAGTGTATATTGTTCATATTGACTGCTAATCAAAAACTAGCTATAGTCCTGGGTCATTAAATACCCCCATGAACAGAGAATTGGGTGAACTGACTTCAGTGAAAGACTGAACAAATATCTTAACCCAATGTATTACTACTTGAGCCTGAATGTATATGCATTGTACTTGAACCGTGAAAGAAAAACATTCAGTAGTCTATTTAGCACTGCATATTTGAAACCGCAACATTTCACCTAAACCTGATGAAATGCCTGCCCTAGATGGAAGGCCTCTGTCATCACTTGTTTGAACTCAGTATAATTTTGCATATGCTTAACAGGCAGGCGGATTGTATTACTACATGCGGCGACTGTTGGGTAGCAAACTGTATGTACACCATACTGGATGTGACAGGTGTGATTGAACTGCACAAAGACACTGAAGTTTATCTTCTCTTCTGGTAAGACAGGAATGTGGCCCTGTCCTGTGAGCCACTGCAGAAACGTACTGGGGGAGAGGTGACCTGGATAGTCACCCACCTCTGGATGTTCACCTTTTCAGAGACAGATAAAGCAAACAATCATGTAAATTAAATATTGGACATGGTTTACCTGTACTAGCAGAGAGGTAGAATTTGGAAATCTAATCTCTGACATACAGTAAGTGTACGTACAATGATAATGTAATCTACATGGAAACTTCATGAGATGTGTAAGACAGAGAAACTAAGTACACAGAGTTTACAAGAAGAAAACTAAATGAGCAATTACATGCTTCCAGCTCCTGCAAGAAGTCCTGTAGATGGTTCATAACGCTCACTTCCACCTGTTCTTTGTTGGAGCCCTTCTCACTGAACTCAGGATGGCACGCCGCAAAGACAAAGTCAGCATCAGCCTGGTGAGAGAAACAATTATCGTTATGAGTTTATCCAGAAAGAGAGAGCAGTGGTGGTCGAGTGAGCTAGAGAGTTAATGAAAAGAGCAAGCGGCGCTGGTGAGAACAAAGCCAATGAATGAGAGAAATAAACTGTGTGTCGGTCAAAACAGACACACTGACAGCATAGGAGCAGCACACAGCAGAGGAGAGAGACGGAGAAGCAGCACATAAAAACACCGTGATGTTACCTGGTTGCTACGCTATGAGTCCCAACCTCACACACGCTGGCTGTGGGCTACACACCCACTGCCCAAAGGTTGACACACAGAAATGTCCCAAACACAGCAAAATAATAAGATAATCAGAAAAAAACTAAAGTCAAAGTAAAGGACATGATTGGTACTTGAGATAAGCTGATATTTTAAGTTTAAGACTTGGAATCACTATTGGCAGTTAAAAGGGGCATCAGTACATCCCTACTAAAGCCTACATTTATTAACTCACCTTCACCTCCACCCCAGGGACAAAGAGTGGTTGGCAGATGTTTGGGTATTGGCTCATTAGATCAGCGAGACCATAAAGTTTCAGACCTTCACGTAGCTGGGAGAGAAGGGGCAGCAGCCGAAGTATGGCATGAAGAACAACAGCACTAAAATATAGAAAGAAAAAAGAAATTCAGTATGAAGTTAAAGGTAAAAAAAATCAAAACATGAATATGAACATCTTTGACAAGTATCAGCATAGTGAAAAAACAATTATACCGAACAATTTCTTCTCTCTTTTCAACATTAACAGGTCCATTATAGCCACAGCTCAAAATTTCCTCAATCAGTTCAGTCATTGTAGCCTCTGTGGCCGACTCAACCTTAAAAAGACACACACACACACACATACAGAAAAAAAACACTGAATAACATGTCAGGGGGGCATGATTACAGCACCTCCAGAGAGCATGTCAAAGTGTCATTGAGCAAGACACTGAACCCCTAACTGCTCCTGATAGGCTGGTTGGCGCCTTGCATGGCAGCCTCCACCATCAGTGTGTGAATGTGTGTGAATGAGGCAGACACAGTACAGCGCTCTGAGTAATCGGTCGACTAGAAATACGATACAAAAATGGAGTCCATTTACCATTCAAGAGGTGCAATAGCTGAATATACAATTGTATTTTTATTTCTTGCAATACTGTATTTAGGGCTAGGCAATATGGACATAATCATATATCACAATATCTTTGACCAAATACCTCAATATCGATGTTGTTACAATATTGCTTTCATTTGATATTTAAACATGGGATTTCTGATAAACAGTTATTATTAATGTGAATATGGTGACCAAGGAGGTAGAGATAGAGATAGAGATAGATCAGCAAAAACAGTTTGCAAAGTTCAGAAAATTGCATTCCTTTTCCAAAATACAGTATCTAAATCCAGGAAAAGACAACACTTGTGCTATATCACAATATTAAGATATCCATCACAGCCAATATCTATTCTCATATCACAATATTGATGTAATAGTGATATATTGCCCAGCCCTATCTGTATTGATTCTCAAAATCATTGTATTGACTCAATGATATCTTTGTCTTTGCTGGAGCATTCTGAAATCCAAGCACATTTTCAAAATATTGATGTTTAAAGCATCACAGCTCATTGAATCAGGACCCCTGAAATCCGACATGTATTGCATCAGAATATTGCTGCCAATACACAGCACATACAGTATGACACTATTGAGTTCCCACCCTCAGTGAAAGGGAAACATCCCTGAGTGTGTTCTCTGACTTTCTTGACCAAATCCCATATCCAGCAAATAAAGTAATAATGAATGTTTTGCTTAATTTGTGGTGTCTTAAACTTATGTGCCATGGACATTTTAGCTACAATTTTAACAAGAAATTAATACAAATGTTAGTCAAGGCATTTCAAAGCTCCTCTTCTGGACAAAATGCAACTACAAAAATGTTGACTAACTTCCACTGTATTCCATGACAAAGGTGGGTAAAAACTAAACCCCATGACTATCTCGAATGAAATTAAAGTAAATTCCCTGATTTCCATGAATTCTGTGACAGCTGGGAATTCTGTATTACAAAGATGTGATGCCAAACATTTTACAGCAGTAAAACCCTTAAGACCTCTTACCTGGGAGATGAGTGATGTATACTGAGCATCAGAGACATCCTCTTTGGAAATGAGCTGTATCTGCAACTCCCCATCACACAAGTACTTGTAGCACCAAAGTTTGAGGTAGCAGGGTGGTGGTCCGCTTTGAGCCAGACTTGATTGATTGATTGATTCATTTTAATGACCACACAGCCAGGCTGGTGGAATTTGTTGTCAGCTTGGTACAGGTTCCAACTTACAAAACATATAACACAGATATACATACAGACATATACACTACACAATACATAAGGGCCATGCTTAATCCTTAATGTTCAGAGTTCAGAAAGTTTATTGCAGTTGGGATGAAACTGTTTTTTAACCGGGATGTTCTGGAAGCAATTGTCCTGTAACGCCTCCCAGAGGGCAGTAGCTGGAAGGCATAGTGTGCAGGGTGGGTGGGGTCGGAGATGATTTTCCGTGCTCTGCGTAGTGTCCGTTTGTGGTAGAGTGAATCAAGGGATGGAAGGGGTGTGCCAATAATTTTGGATGCTCTGTTTATGATGCGTTGTAGTTTCTTCCGGGAGAGTGAGTCTAGACTGCCGAACCAGACTGTGATGGAGAAGGTGAGGATGCTTTCTACGATGGCTGTGTAAAAGTGGAGCAGAAGATGGGACCTTACCCTGAACTTCTTGAGCTGACGGAGATGGAAAAGTCTTTGCTGGGCTTTTTTGTAGATGTGGTCTGCGTTTATTTTCCATTTGAGGTTATTGCTGATGTGGGTTCCAAGGAGTTTGAATGTGTCAGTGATGGAGATGGATTCACCTTTAATGAGCACAGGAGTTTTGGGGGATGGTTGGCGTCTTGGGTCGATGATGAGTTCTTTTGATTTTGATGAGTTGAGTATGAGATCATGGTCTGTACACCAGGTCACGGCTTTGTTGATCTGTGCACGGTATTCTGTTTCTTGGTTGTTGGTGATGAGTCCTATGATGGTTGAGTCGTCCGCGTACTTGTACAGGTTGACAGAGCTGTGGTGGGATGTGAGCTTGTTTGTGTAAAGGGAGAATAGCCAGGGTGAGAGAACACAGCCTTGGGGTGTGCCTGTACTGAGGAAGAGAGGGGAGGATGTGGTATTTTTGATCTTCACCTTTTGTTGCCTGTTCCAGAGAAAGTTGTGAATCCAGTGACAGGTGCATGGGTCGATGTTCATGTCCAGTAATGTATTGAATAGATTGGCCGGGTTTATTGTGTTGAATGCAGAGCTGAAATCCATGAACAGGATGCGGGCATATGTGTTGGCGGACTCCAGGTGGTTCAGAATGTGATGAGTTGCTAAGATGACGGTGTCTTCAACTGACCTGTTGGCTCTGTATGCAAATTGATATGGGTCCATGAGGGGGGTGGTGACAGATTTCAGGTGATTTAGTATGATGCGCTCAAATGATTTCATAACTACTGATGTCAAGGCAATGGGTCTGTAGTCATTGAGGCAGGAGATGGTCTTGGTTTTGGGAACTGGGATGATAATGGTTTCTTTGAAGCAGTTGGGTACTGAGTTTTGGCAGAGGGAGGAGTTGAAGATGTTGGTAAAAACCCCAGCCAGCTCCGCAGCACAGTAGTGGAGAACGGAGGGGCTGATGTTATCTGGGCCGGGGGCTTTATTCCTTTTAAGTCCCTTGAAGGTGCTCCTCACCTCCTCCTCGTAGATGGTGAAAGGGGGGGGAGGGAGGGGGTCTGGGAGAGATGGTGGTGGAGCCGGTGCCTGCTCAAACCTCCCATAGAAAGTATTAAGTGAATCGGGAAGCTGATTGTCGCTGTCAGGTGTGGGGGTGGGTTTCTTTTTGTAGTTTGTCATGTTTTGTAGTTTTTTCCAGATAGAGCGGGTGTCACTATTAGTGATTTGTTCTTCTAATTTAGTGGCATAGTTGGATTTGGCTCTTCTTATTGCAGATCTCAGTTTGTATTTGGCAGCCATATATTGTTCTTTATTTCCTGTCAAATGTGCTGAATTTTTCTCCTTTCTTATTATTTTAATGTCCTTGTTAAACCACGGTTTATTATTATTGTAGTGTTTGACTTTTTTGAGTGGAATGCACAGGTCAACGCAGTAATTGACGTATGACGTCACTGCTTCGGTGACGTCGTTCAGGTCACCTGCGGCATGGAAAACATCCCAGTCCGTGCACGCGAAACAACCCCGAAGTTGTTCAATGGCTTCGGGGGACCAGCACCGGAGAAAGGTTGTTGGTGTTTTGGAGGATTTAACTTTTTGCCTGTATTTTGGGATTAGCAGCAGCATCGCGTGGTCGGACCTGCCCAGCGGAGCCCTCGGGAAAGCACGGTAAGCCTCTCTGATGGAAGTGTAGCAGTGGTCCAGCGTGTTGGTCCCTCTGCTGGGGCAATTTACCTGCTGATGGTAGCCGGGGAGCTCAGATGATAGGTTGGTCTTGCAGCCCAGATTTCACCAGCACTCCTGAAAGAGACAGTATAAAATAATAGTAACATAATCATGTCCTGACGACTAGGACATACTGTGTAAAGATCACAAGCCACAACATTTAGCCTACTGAACATAAATATCATTGCCATGATAACATTTCAACAAAATATTGTTTGAGGACTCAGACTTATGGACCCCACATGACATACCTGAAGTTTGTTTGATCGAGATCCAACATGGAATATTTGGGACATTTTCCAGTCTGGTCACCCTCAAACAGCTTCTGCTCAATGCCTGCAACCATCTCTTTGAACACAAAGAATCACTCCATTCATGTAACTACTGTCACTTCTATTGCAACTTTTTTAAAATGTAATTTAAGTCTTATTTCAAATATGTGTACCTGTGAGGAACTCCTTCCGTAGTGCCCCTGTGTCAAGGCCCGCCTCCCCTATGAACTTGATCCTTAACTGACTGGTAGGCAATGCCTTCTTTTGTCGCTTCCATTGAGCAAGGCCCCGCTCCACCACATGGGATCTTGACACAGTGAGAGGAAATTCTTCCTCCTTGTTAACAGCGGCAGAGATGGCCTGCAGAACGTCATCAAGGCTGAGGGAGAAATAAATGCCTGTTAGACAGTGTGTTTCTGAAAAGCGTATGTAGTCTGTGTTTATTCCTATAGGTCAGAGGTTTTCAAACTGTGGTATGTGTACGTGTATGTGACTTATGCTTTCTATTGTGTGTAAGTATATGCACAATTGTGTCATAGACTTTTTTGTTGCTTCTGTAGGGTTATAGCTTACAGGTGATGCCTGGATTCTTTGACATGATAAGAGGTACTTGGCCCAAAAACTTTGAGAACCTTAGGTTATTAACTGTTGAAGGAGACTATAGAAGCGTACAAACCTAGAAATACTCATCTTGTGTTTTGAAGTTGAAGGAATGAAGTCAGCTTTGCTGAAATGACAAAACACAAGTATGAAGTTGAGAGTGAAACCCATATCCTCTGACCTCAAATGTAAAAAGGTGTACAATAAATTCAGTACAGAAGCCACATATAAAAGTTTAAGTTTTTTAATTAAAAATTTTTTTTTTTTTTATTTTGTTATGGTCAGGACTAACTGATCAATAAAAATCATATGGCAACACAACCAAAGAAATAGCCAAAAAAACCTTGTGTAGTGTTGAAAGCCAATGTATACTGTATCACGCACAGCACAGTCAGCCTTTATGGTAACAGCTTAGTCAATTTAAAAGTAATAAATCCAACTGGTCAATACATTAATCCATTGGTGGGAAGACAGTTGCTTGGAGGGATATCCCTAACTAAGATGCTACAATATCTTGACATATTTTCTCAATTGTGCTAAAAGATTCTGTTACCTCTCTCCACACTCGCTTGCATGTGCCTCCAGCTCATTGGGAGGAAAATTCTGGCCACAGATTGGGCACACAGTCTGCAACTGGAACCACTTAAATGTTTAACATAAAAAGTGGAGACAATAATACCTCAAAAATATACACTCAACACATCACAACATACCTCTGTGTTTGAGGACACAAAAAACAGATCTTCCTCCGTAGGCTGTCAAGAGGAATGAAAAAATTGAAAAAAATTGTGATGTTATGCCAATATTCATTTCGCTTGATTGCATATATCTGTTGTTATTCATATTTCAACAGATGTTTTTGCATGAACTGTTCATTAATTAACACAGCCTCATTGAAAATATAGCTTAAATACCTTGAAAATTCACATCACATCAGGTAGAATTGGCCACTATAAAAGTTATGACCAAATCCAACCTGTAATGATGAGCCTCCTCTTTGTTCTCTTTAGACATTGTATTCAAGCTTAATGGTGCAACATGTCAGGGGGGGAAAGTGACTGTTATGGGGATAGATTGACAATTTAATGTTTGCTTTTTGTCATGGATGGTCAAGGTGTTGAGAGAGAATTTCTCTAGGCTACACAAAAATGGCAACTGACAATTTCAGTAGTCAACGGTGATGAAAAAGAAATGATGTAGAGTACAGACTTGTCTCATGTCTGTAATTGTGTAATATGTCCCTTGTACTTTGTCCAAACACTTTTTTACCCCAACCAAAATACCACTGATGCTTGAAAAGGTACCAATTACTTCACCTTCTGATTTGAGTTTACTTTGAAGTCTTCCATATCTGGTTTGGGGTGCCTGTAATCCAGGTCTTCATCACTAATCTGATGAAGGAGAGTAGCAAGTTCTCATTTATTATATGAAGACAGTCTATGAAGTGAGTATTATGAAAGCAACATTCACAATGTTGGACCCGAGGAAGGTCCTGATGGATCAAAACGTTGTCTATTAGAGATATCTAGTAGCAAGCTTAAAAGTGTGAGGCAGTCGTTTCTGTGTTTTGCAGAGTACAGCTATTTGTAATATAATGTGATCTCCCAACATTATCCATACAATGGGTCTGTACATACCTCCTCTGCACAAGTATCTGAAGGCTTACATGTTTCAACATGCAGCGCTAGGATTTGTAGTGGATAGTTGGTGTGACAGGAGTGGCACATTGCCTTTGGCATATTGGAGAAGGACCTGGAGTCAGGATGCAGTGGTTGAGTGTCTAGTTCCTCCTGTATTGGAGCAATATATAGGACACCCTTTCCGCCCGTACTTGCAGTCTTCAGCATTAGCCCAGTATATCCACTGTCCTCAGGAGACACCATATACAGTTTTCGAGAACCCCATCCTCCTAAAAAGAAAAAAGTTATTTAATAGTTGAATTCTGTTGAAATGGAACAGTACTCATCACTCATGATATTGATCCAAATGAATATACAACAAGATTAGATTTGCCATGGGTAAGTTCTATGTACCTGCTCCTTTGTAAATCAGCCAGCCCCCAGACACACTTCCCAGTTTTGGATATAGATCTTTGAGGGTTGAACATACCTTCAAGAGTAATATAAATCACACCATCATATTAATAAAAGAACATTGGTTTTGATAGTGGACTATATTAAAATATTAGATTAGAAAGATTTTCTTGTCAATGTTGCCTCACCTCATCATGAGTGTAGTTCTCAGGTATCAGCGTGGACCTGCGTCCCAAACCAGCTTGCAAATGGGAAATTTCTTCACTGCCTTTGGGAGTGCGCTCAACAAGCTTGGGCAAGAGATAAAATGTAAGTTGTATCTCTTTGACTGGTGTGAAGTGGTTGGACGGCCCTGGAAGGCACCGGCGCTTTCCCTTGGCTCCAAAAAGGGCAGGAAAAGACCTGTGACGATGAGGATGTTTTAATTTGACATTACACAATACAAGTATACATCTTACTAGCTATAGTTTGTGAGAATTTAAATTGACGAATGTAAGGGACAACAAGTCAGTCTGACAAAGAAACCAAATACAATGAAGGACCTTGTCATTTCTGTGTGGACACTGGGTCGGCCATCTCTCCCTCTTTCCTGACTCCTTCCCTGTCTGCTAGAATGACACCGTGTTCGGAAGATGCATCACATTATTTTATGCTGAGTAGTCAACATTTAAATGAACAGTGTACAATATCTCAGGGGTCAAATGATTGAATTGTTATACATGTTAATCTGGGTTTGTGTTATTTGTTGTGAAACTAGACACAACACCTTGCAGTCTCTGGGGCAGTTTGCTGTTGGGCACTGGGCCCAACAGGGGTGGCTCTGTGTTGGGCACTGGGCCCAATAGGGCCAGGGGAAGGTGTTAAATTTGTGAGCAAATTTAGGAGGTGTCTTGCTGAATTGACCACTTCTGAGTTGTCTCCCTGTCAAAAGTATAAAAATGGAGCTGTAGGTTAGAAGCGATACACAATACATCATATACTTAATAACCCAATAATTATTAGTTAGGCACAATGATTGTGGCAACTCAAATCCATAAAAAAATTATGTAAATATTAATATTTTGCAGGTCCATAAATGTCTCAAATGGCTAGCGATACACAATAAGTCTACTATGGACTTTACATGGCAGCTAACAAGCTTGATTTAACCACAACTTATTTTTAGTAAAAATATCAGTGAAGTGGTAGAAAGGCACATTAGGCTATATCATTGAGAAAGGAAGTGGAAGAAAAATGAGGGATGACCATTAATGATGACTTGTTGTCATTTTGACACACACAGAGAACATCAAGAACCTCAACAGTCGTCATCTATGGCAAATTAATATAGTATTGAGATCCTCTTTATCCATCATGCAGAAATCACATAATATGCCTATGTTTTGGCCAATTACTGACTACATGAGAGCTATATTGCTACCATGCAGTGGAAAATGCCTGTGAGTGCTGAGAATGTGATTTTGTCTTTTTCCACTCAATCCAATTTTGTATCCAATACTAAATATTACTTTACTGAAGTATTAATAATAGGTAGTTTTTTTTTTTTTTTTACCATACCAGTATTAATAATAAGTAGTTTTTATACCAAACACAGAAGTCAGACATAAAATTATGGTGACAAAGTAGTGAACCATGGCAGAAGTATGGCCAATGCAGGCTGTATAGTGCAGCCTCAGAGGAACCATTCCACTGTGTATAAAACTGTGATATGCACGTTCAGGTTAAAAATGTGTACTACCACAGTAACGTTACTATATGACACCTAACATACAGACTTCTACAGGTCATAGTATGCTGTAACTTCTCAGACTGGAATGAAAGCAAGTACTACTGTAAAAAACATAAAATACACACTACTACACATTACAGCGCTAAATCCATGTAAAGTTGGTCATAGTATTAGCATTGCATAGCATAGCATTGTAATTGTCTGGGTATAACTGTTAAGGATTAGTCTGAGTCCGAGGTGTTGCAAGAATAAGTGTTAGAAGGGAATTAGAACCATGTGGCTTGTTGTCTCGGTCGATTAAAATATAACTTCATAGTTATCAATTCAATCTCAAGTAACTGACCATGAACGGGATGACGTTTATAGTACGAGTTAAAGTCAAGGCCAGGCGCAAAGAACGCTAGATAACTTACTGTGCATTAGCGAGTATTTTTATGAAATAGAAATAGAAATAGAAAAGCACTGTTGGAAATCCACATGAGATACACACGAGAGCCATCCACTTAATTAACAGCCTAATGGTCATCCCTTCTGCTACTTGTCATGCACAGCAACACTCAGCTGAAGCAATGCTAACATGCTAGTTGTCTAATGTAATTGTAAACATTATGATTTGTTTATGCTCGCTGACGAAACGAAACGATTCTACAAAATAGCTATAACATTAACAACAGTTAAACAAAAGCTCGTTAAAATATATGGTAAACTGCCATTACCGTATTTGTCCCAGCCTCATCCATGGTCAAGCCAGTCTGTCAAGCACTTCTTCCTCCGTCTCATGGCGGGTTGCAACCAGCCAGCATTAAGGTAAATTACCACTATGTCACATGCTCAAAAACGTAGGTGCTGATTGGCTGAAGAGGAGGCCTGTGTATCTGCGCTCGATTGCTCTTCCTCAACTACCCGGATGTCTGTCACAGTAAATTGAATCTGAATTTTGAGAACTAAATCTGAATTTTGAGAACTGAATTTGAATTGTGAGAACTGAATGTGAAAATATATAGAATCGAATTTTCAGTGAGGATCAAATATAGTTTCAGAGAAACTGAATTAAATTTCATAATCTTACATTCAGTTTCAAGTTTATTGGAATTCAGTTCCAAACTAATAAATTCAATTTCAAATTATAGTATTCAGATTCAGTTTTTCCAATGCAATGATTCAAATTAAACAATACAAATTCAAATTATGTGATTCAAATTCAGTTTCTAGTGGCACATATTTCAGCCCATAGAACCAGGTTGGGGGTGTGGACTGGACCATGTGGGCCCGGTGTGGGATGCGGCTCGGGGACTGGTGGGCGTGGTCTAGGCGTGGTCCCCTTTTTAAGTAGGCTCATTGGAGATGTGCCAGGCCTGAAAGGCAGAAACTCAAAGCTGTGAGTGAAAATTAAGTCTAAGACGGAAAAAGGCGTGTCCTCTTGTTTACTCAGATCAAAGGACGTCCCTCTCAGCTTCAACGAGACAATTTCTTTATTAAGATAGGACAACGTGAGGGTGAAACCCCACTGCAGTGCGGACTTAGCCCCGGTAACAATCGGTGCCCCGAGTGAGGCTGTTTAAAGCACACGTTGTCACGGCAATCACCCTTTTTTTTTTTTTTTCCAGACTTTAAATTGTTTCCGTCCAATTATTCACGTCTTTATCTTCTGGTTACAGTGCAGCGGTTCCCCAGGGTTCATTTAGTACATCCCAGAGACATTCAAAGTACTGGATTATACCCCCTAGGCATTTTGACATGAATCATCAATTAATGTCAACAAAGCTTAAGTTTTAGATGTTATGTGTTTTTTATTTTCTTTTAGCCGATGAGAGGGCAGAATTCTATTTTTTAAATATTTCTGTATTCATGAGGAATGAGCTCCTGATTCTGGACCATGAAGAAAATCTATACATCATCGTCATAAACGATTTAAAAAAAGCATCGTGGGAGCTGGTGTAGTGGGTAGGACTGTCGCCTCACAGCAAGAGGGTCGTGGGTTCGATTCCCGGGTCGGCCCGGGTTCCTTCTGTGTGGAGTTTGCATGTTCTCCCCGTGTAAGCGTGGGTTCTCTCCGGGTTCTCCGGCTTCCTCCCACAGTCCAAAGACATGCAGGATGGGGATAGGTTGATTGGTGACTCTAAATTGCCTGTAGGTGTGAATGTGAGTGTGAATGGTTGTCTGTCTCTATATGTCTCCCTGTGATAGACTGGTTACCTGTCTGTCTCTACATGTCTCCCTGTTATAGACTGGTTACCTGTCCAGGTGAACCCTGCCTTCACCCAGTCACAGCTGGGATCGGCTCCAGCCCACCCGCGACCCTGAATACAGGATAAGCGGTAGCCAATGGATGGATGGTGGGAGCTTGATCACTGCATGCTCAGTGTGGAGCTGCTGGACATCAACAGCCTGGTTTGTTTGTGGTGCTGCATTACAACACCACTAGGGGGCAGACTATTAAAAGGAGGGAAGAGCTGCAGGCTCCAAAATGACATGTATGTTCCGCAGCAGCAGACATGTGGTCAAACACAGTAGATCTCCACTGACTCCGGCTCGGGCTCCGTATCAAAGCTGTTTACAAGCAGCAGAGACTCGAATGGCGTTTCGGTTAACCACAACAGGAACAAGTCAAATGTCCCATCCAGCAGCTTTGTGAAACCTTCTCAACCACACGAGGAAAACAGTTAGTGACACCAAAGTTTATTAATAGGAGCGACTTCACACATAAAATACAAACAACAAAAAGGTTAGTTATTATCTTTAAACCCTGACCACTAGAATACACTTATGGAAGAAAACAATGCTCTAAATCTGAGTAGCTGTGGTTGCATGCGTCCCATTTTAACTTAAACATATACATATTAAAAGAGAAGCCAGACGTGTGAGGCGTTCAGGGACCAGTTCCATGGCAGCTGGACTTCACTGGTTGGACCGGTCTACCTCAGTGACGAGTAGACGACCTCTGGCTCTGGTGGAAACTCTGGACACAAGATGAGAAACAAATCATCCAAATGTAAAAAGAAGTTCCATTTCTGATGCTATGATCTATATGTTATAACCAAGAAGACACTAGCAAGCTAACAGTCAGATTACCTTTGAAGATCACGTGATAGCAAGTTAGCAAGTTAGCAAGTTAGCATTGCACCGGGAGAGGTTTCTCCTCTTTGAGGACGTTTTACAGCTGATGAGCCAAACCTGAGCCTGATTGGGTTCCAGGTAGAACACCATGGCAACAAGGACCGCCTTCTTTCCTCCTCTGTTGCCATGGCTGCAGTTGTATTTGGTTCAAACATCACTGATTGTTTTGTTGCAGCTCAGTGAGTCTTCCATGGTATCGAGTTCACCTGGTATCAAACTTGTATCTGGACTCTGCTGTGTTTTATTCTTACATTGTCATTTTTCAGAGACAACTCGAGGTGAATTCTGTCGTATCTTATGGTCGTGTTTATGGCTAAAGACCCGACGTCACTGGAGGGTATTTATATGAAGCAGGAAACTGGACGACCGCAACGCTCCTCACTTCGATTAAAACAGCTTCGCCTCCCTTCACCCTTTCTGTGAAGCAGACCAGACTCTGGCTGGAAGCCAACGCGGTTCAGATTCACAGTAACCATGAGGAAGTCGCTGCTGGTTGTTGCATGCAGAAATCAAGCAAAGAATCAAGTGCATTGCTATTCTGCTTTGTATTTAAACATCTAACTGGAGCAGGAAATGTGGATTAATCCACCGCTGAAAGTAGTCCCCCAACAGAGTGACTGTCCTGCTGCTTGTTTGAGTAAATCTCCAGTTCTTTCAGCAGATGTTTGGACTGTTGGTCCACGACGGAGACGAAGAAGAGCTGACATACCTCCACTCCTGTTGGACCTGACGTCTTTGAAGGTGATTGGTCCATAGCAGACGTCCTCCGCCCGCCTCACTGCGGCGTAGACTTCAGCCGGATCTCTGTCTGGAAAACACACGCAGACTACATGACTGCAGGTAGTACAGCTGATACTACAGAGTACTAGTACTAAGGATGAGTGACGCTCCTGCTACAGTCGTTAACACGTATGTTCTTGTAGTTTTAGAAAAGGACATCATGAAATATTGATCCATTGCCCCTCGTGGGATTAATAAAGTTGTTTGAATTGAATTGCATCCCAGTTACCTCTGCTCACTCTGATTGGCCGTTGGAGGTTACGGGATATTTTGACATCACTGTATGTGATGTCATCCGTGATGTCATCATTTGGAACTTCTACTCCAGCAGCTGAAACCGAAACGGAACAGAAGTTTGAATCAGGTTTTATCGTTATCGACACTTCACTGTCTAAAAGTCACCTGCAGAGGAAGGTCATGTGATACGATCCAAAGCTCCGGAGAACACTGAATGGACCTCATGCTGGTCATTTTGAAAGGTAACACTCTAAGTCTAACCTGTTACTGAGTGTTCTGTCATGTGCTCCAGTAATGAACCAGAAAATACAACAAACATTAATTCAAAGTGAAATGTTTTCCTTCAGAAGTCAAAGGGAATCAAAAATCTGAATTCTGACTTTAGAAGACTTAGAACTGAGAAGTTGCTGCAGGACTGAGGACAAGTAGACAACGTAGGCTGCCATCTGGTGGTTTGAAACAAACCACCCCCCCGATTTACTGGAAATGAGCGTTCAATGTCTCTGCAGATTGTCAGTCATCCGGGTTCCTGGTGGTCTTTGAACGCCTCATCGTCGGTAACTGGGTTTCTGAAGTCGTTTAGCCTCTCATTTAAAAGTCTACATATTTTATAATTTAAAGCAAATTACGTTCAGGTAGAAAAAAAAGGAGTAAATTACAGTTAAATAAATATGTTTCATCTTTGTATCATTGATTCCCCGTCCTGTTTTGTACGTTATCATTACGCTAATAAATATAAAAACATCAAATAAATAACTGAAAGGTCACGAGTGATAAAATGAGATTTGACTTGATGTCTGCCGCAACCTGAATGCAGCATGGGGGGGGGGGGGGGGGGGGGCGTTGCAGACATTCAACTCTCACAGTAGACACGATGTTGTGCATGAAATATATAAAATATGTATAGATTTGAAAGAAGGTATCTAACAGTAGCATTTATGTGGATCACAGAGGGATTACAGGGAATGAAAAAGCAGAGGAACTGGCAAAACAGTCACTAAAGCAGGATAACATAATGAACATTTCATTTAGCAAAGCAGAAGCATTAGATATAATTAAGAAAAACACTATAAAAGAATGGCAACGATTGAGGGTAGGACATTCAAGACTTAATAAAACATTGCATTTAATAAAGAAACGTCCTACAGGTTTATGTGAGAGTTGTATAGGATCAGAAGAGTCAGTTAAACATGTCATCATGCACTGTCAAAAATATTCACAAGAACAGGTTCGATACTCAGATATCCAGCATAGTAGGTGGCGGTCATGCACCTTAACGCTGGTTGACAACCGCCAAAAAAAACCCACGAAGAAGAAGAGGAAGCCGAGGAGAGGAGGTTGCGGCAGATCTGAGTGCAGAGAGGGTGTTGCGGCTTTTGAAGCCGGAGAGTGCTTTGTGGAAGAGCGGTAAAACTTGAAAACTAAGAGTGAAAATTGAATTGACAAGAGTGCGGGACATTGTCATTGGAGTGTTGAAAGTAGGTAGGTAACTTACAGAGAGTAGATTGTGGGGGTATCGACCGACGGCCTGTATAGGTCCGGTAGCGGTACCCTTGGGCTGCTTTCTGTAAGTGGGTGTAAAATGGAGGGAAGGGAGGGGGACGGAGATAGGTATAACAGTATGGAAATGAGTGAAGAGGATTATGAGATTGATAAAGGGGGTAGTGAATGGGAGCAAGTAGGGAGAGGAGGAAGGTGTAGAAGGGCAAGTGGGAAAAAGAGAAAGAAGGAAGATAAAGATAGTTTGGAAGGCACAGAGAGTGAGGGGCAGGGAGAGGAGGTAAGGAGTGGGAAGAAGGGATCCCTTAATGTAGTGGTGAGATTTGAGGGAGAAGGGGGGGTAAAGAAAATGGACCCACTAAAAATCACAAAAATAATCAGAGCACAAGTAGGAGAAGTTAAGTACGCTAAAGTGCTAGGAGATGGGAACCTGCTTATTGGGTGTAACACAGAAACACAAGTAGGAAAAGCTCGGAAAATGGTGAGTGTAGGAAAAATGAAGGTTACAAAAACAGTGAAAGTTGGGGAACAGAGAAATAATGGATGTAAGGGAGTGATAACAGGGGTTCCCCTTGGTATCAGCATAAAAGATCTAGTGGGAAGTCTAAAAATGAGAAATACCACAGTTAAAGATGCTAAAAGAATGACAAGAGGACCTGAGAAAAAAGAATCAGAAACAGTAGTGGTAGAGTTTGATACAAAAACTATCCCAAGGGAACTCTATCTTGGATTTGTAAAATACAATGTGAGAGAATTTGTCCCAAAACCAATGAGGTGCTTCAATTGTCAGGAGTATGGACATATAGCTAACCAGTGCAAAGGCAAAAGAAGGTGTGCAAGGTGTGGAGGAGACCATGAATATGGGAAATGTGGAACGGGAGTGAGGCCAAAATGCTGTAACTGTGGAGGAGAGCATAGTGTAGCATACTGGGGCTGTGAGGCTATGAAGAGAGAAATAACAGTGCAACAGATAAAAGTGAATGAAAAAGTGTCGTATGCGGAAGCTGCTAAGAGAGCGGGACAAGGGAATATCAGTGGCATGCAACAGAAGAGAGAGAAACAAGTGATGACAAGTGTTGTACAAGAAGTTGAAAAGAAAATGTTGGAGGAGAAAAAGAGAATGGTCATGAACTTTGGGTCATGACCGAAAGAATAAGATCCCGGATACAAGCGGCCGAAATGAGCTTCCTCCGCAGGGTGGCGGGGCGCTCCCTTAGAGATAGGGTGAGGAGCTCCGTCACACGGGGGGAGCTCGGAGTAGAGCCGCTGCTCCTCCACATCGAGAGGAGCCAGTTGAGGTGGCTCGGGCATCTGCATCGGATGCCCCCTGGACGCCTCCCTCGGGAGGTGTTCCAGGCATGCCCCACCGGGAGGAGACCCCGAGGAAGACCCAGGACACGCTGGAGTGACTATGTCACCCGGCTGGCCTGGGAACGCCTTGGGGTCCTCCCGGAGGAGCTGGGGGAAGTGTCTGGGGAGAGGGAAGTCTGGGCGTCCCTGCTCAGGCAGCTGCCCCCGCGACCCGGTCCCGGATAAGCGGAAGAAAATGGATGGATGGATGGAGAAAAAGAGATTGGTGACATTCATAGCAGGAGTCATAAATGCGACCGCAGATGTTAAATCTAAAACAGAAAGAATACAAATAATAGTGAAAGCAGCGGTACATCATCTGGATATGAAGGGGATAAGATGGGAAGAGGTAAGAGATGAGTTGAGTGTTCAGGCCAGTCAAGAACCATCATGTATTGGGTAATATTAATAATAATGATAATCCTTCAGTGGAATGCAAGAAGCCTAATTGCAAATGGTCAGGAGTTTAAACAGTTCATCTATAGCCAACAGGAAAAACCAGACATAATGTGCATCCAGGAATCCTGGTTAAAGCCAAACTTAGAGTTCATTATTAAAGATTACGTGGCAATCAGAAGAGACAGGGGAGAAGGGACAGGAGGCGGATGTGTCACATTTGTAAAAGAGGGCATTCCCTACAGGATTAGTGATATTGGAGCTGAGATGGAGAGTATTATAATAGAAGTATGGATAGGAAAGAGGAAGCTGGTGATACTAAATTTTTACAACCCATGCAGACAGTTGGACATTAAGAAACTTAAGGACATTAGCACCATTATGTGAATGGAATGTGTGTCAAAAAGGGACTATAGGAAGTGACCATTATCCTATATATAATAAAATAAATTTAGGGACGGTACAGGCCACGGAGAGAGCAGGAGGAAGATGGATCTTAGAAAAAGCTAATTGGGTTGAATTCATGAAGGAATGCGATAAAAACCTCTCTCAGATTAGTGATAACTTAGAGGTGGAAATGATGGAGAGGGAAATAAAGCAGGGGATCATAGCAGCAGCAACCAGCTCCATACCTAAAAGTACAGGCAGAAAGAAAAATAAGTTAGTACCATGGTGGGATGGAACATGCAAACAAGCAGTTAAAAGCAGAAACAAAGCACTTAAGTTAGTTAAAAGATATCATAACTTTCAACATCTGATCCAATATAAGCAAGCGCAAGCAATGGTAAGGAAAACAATAAGACAAGCAAAGAAGTCGTATTGGAGGGAGTTCTGTGGATCGATCGGGAGCACTACTAAGATAGGTGAAGTCTGGGGGATGTTGAAAAAAATGGGTGGAGATAGGAAGGACTGGAATTATCCAGTCCTGAGTTCTGGAAATGAGGTCGCTGTAACCAATAAAGAGAAGGCTGAGTTAATGGTTAAAACTTTTGTGGCGGTGCACAGCTCAAATAATTTAACGGAGGAGGGAAGAAATGGTAGGGAGAGAACTAGGAATGAAAACAGGGAGGTGTTAAAAAGAAAGGATAGTAGGGGAAATGAGTTAGATGTCCCATTTACCATCGGAGAAATGAAAAGAGCAATAGCCAAAACAAGAAGGAGTGCACCAGGTAAAGATAGAATATGCTATACTATGATTAAACATATAAGTGAGGGGGGAT
Organism: Eutrigla gurnardus; assembly: GCF_963514095.1. Taxonomy (NCBI): domain Eukaryota; kingdom Metazoa; phylum Chordata; class Actinopteri; order Perciformes; family Triglidae; genus Eutrigla; species Eutrigla gurnardus. The sequence goes on along the minus strand of NC_139934.1, from coordinate 2,115,641 downwards.
TAATGAAAATATTAACACTATACAATAAAGTCTGGAGAGAGGGTAAAGTCCCACAAAGCTGGAAAGAGGCGATAATCATCCCAATCAGGAAGCCTGGGAAAGATCATAGCAAGCCAACAAACTACAGACCCATAGCTCTTACGTCACATATAGGAAAAATAATGGAGAGAATGATTAATGAGAGGCTCATGTATCATATTGAAAAGAGGGGACTGGTGACTAGGTATCAAAGTGGATTTAGAAGAGGTAGGAGCACAATGGATCCGATATTATGTATAGAAGACGACATCAGGAAAGCACAGGTAAATAAAGAAACGGTGGCCGCAGTGTTCTTTGATGTCGAAAAAGCATACGACATGTTGTGGAGAGAAGGTTTGCTGATTAAGATGCATCACATGGGGATTGAGGGAAAGTTATTTAACTGGGTCATGGATTTTCTAAGGGAAAGGGTCATCCAGGTTCAAATTGGGTCAGAAATCTCAGAAAGTTATATTGTAGAGAATGGTACGCCGCAGGGGAGTGTTATCAGTCCTACACTATAAACAATAATGATAAATTACATTTTCAACAACATACCAACAGGAATGGGAAGATCTCTGTTTGCAGATGATGGGGCAGTATGGAAGAGGGGAGGCAACATAGATCACATAGTCATGAAATTACAGCAAGGGATAGATCAAGTGGAAAAATGGGGAGCAGAATGGGGTTTCAAATTTTCAGTGGAAAAAAGTAAAGTAATGTTCTTCTCAAAAAAGAAAATCAGTGAAAATAAAAAGTTAAACTTATATGGAAGGAACTTAGAAAGAGTAAACAGCATGCGATTCTTGGGATTAAGCTTTGACTCTGGATTAACGTGGAGAGAACATGTGAAGGGAATAGTTCAAAAAAGTAAGGTAGTATTGAACGTTATGAGGTGTTTGGCCGGGCTAGAATGGGGGGCTGACTTTACATCACTAAAATATATATACATTGCACTAATACGATCTAGAATAGAGTATGGTAGCGTGGGATATGGATCAGCAGCTAAATCAGTCCTCTTACAGCTAGATGTCATTCAAGCTTGAGCACTAAGAATTTGTCTAGGAGCAATAAAAACAGCACCAGTATGCTCCCTTCAGGTTGAAACAGGAGAAATGCCATTATGGCTCAGAAGGAAACAGCTTACAGCCAATCACTGGATACATCTAAAAGGACACAATGAAGACCATCCAACAAAGAAAGTTTTGGAGATGTGTTGGGAAAAGGGGAAAGAACAAAAATCAAGCTTTGGGTGGGTCAGTGAGGGAATAGCAGAACAACTAAAAATACAGCAAATAGAAGTCAGCCCAACAGTTCTGTGGACGCAAATACCAGAATGGATGCTACAAGAGACAAGCGTAGACCTAGAAATATGGAACATCAAGAGAAGAAATAAAACAGCTGACCTAGTACAGGAATTTTATAACTACACAGAGGGAAAGTATGGGGAATATGTGCACATATATACAGATGGATCAAAAGAGCCGGAAACAGGAGCAACAGGCGCAGCAGTGGTGGTTCCCAGTCGTCATACCAAGATATCAAAAAGAACATCAGACCACCTAAGCATATATGCAGTGGAGCTATGCGCAATATTAATGGCAATAGACTGGGTGGAGGACAGAGTGGACAGGAAGACAGTCATATGCAGTGATTCAGTTTCATCACTCTTAAGCATAAAAAACAGGTCAGCAAAAACACATCAGGAATTATTATATGAAGTACTGTTAAAAACATCCAGATTAACAACAGGGGAGGGAAATAACGTTCATGTGGGTGCCAGCTCACTTGGGGATACAAGGAAATGAAAAAGCAGACAAAACTGCTAAGGAGGCAGTAAAGAAAAAGGAGGTGGAAGTGAAAGTAAAATTATCAAAAGCAGAGGGGAAAAGTTTAATTTGGAAGGAAATAATCAATCCATGGAACCAGTATTGGAAGAGCCAGGAAAAAGGGAGACATTTATATAAATTACAGGGAGTAGTAGGAGAGATGGGGGGGTATGGAGACAATAGAACAGAACAGGTAATAATGAGCAGATTAAGAATAGGGCATACTAAACTGAACAGCACACTTAATATCATAGGGAAGCATGCAAATGGTCTGTGTAACTGTGGGGAGAGGGAAACAGTTGAACACGTGGTGATGGCATGTCCTGGATATGGAAGGGAGAGGGAGAGGATGAATAGAGGGTTGCAGAAGGTGGGAGTGAGGGAAATTAATACCTAGTATCAACTGGGTTAATTAAAAGGATGTAGAAGAGGAGGAACGGGAGGAGTCAAGTCCAGCAGATGGCGGTAAATGCAACACTAAGGATGCCGACTGCCATTAAACACCAATGCAGAAGAAGGTGGCAGCCCACGTGTGCAAACCTGGGAAGGACGTCCACTCGCATTTAAAATCGCCCATGTGGTACCTTTAGCCGGGTTCTAGAGATGGGCAAATGAAGCCTCGTGAAGCTTTTGAGGCTTCTTCCTGATTGTACCGAAAAAAGATTCGAAGCTTCAAAGCTTCACAGAAAGACCCTACCAGTGACATCTAGTGGTCAGCTGCAGTTATAGCAGCAATGAACCTCCAAATGATTCACACATCATTGCTTCCAGTTCCAACACAAAAGCAATAAAGTCATTATTAAGCAGTTGTGTCTTCATTCTAAGAATCATTGTTCACACATACACAACAAACTGGGCATCTCGCGTCTCGTTATAACGAATGAAGGCGCGCCAAAACTTCGAATCAGTCACCTCATTTCCGGTGGTTCGTTGTGACGTATGAAGCGTCAAACGTCATCGGTCACGTGATCGCGGAGATTTGATACAAGCCTTGACACAGCGTTTCGAACCAGCCTGCCCGGTGGCAGGATTACGCTGTTGCCGAGACACGGGAGGAGGAGCTGCAGGCGGTTGGTAACGGCTGGACTGTGAATGGGTAGGAGATGGCAGACGCTAGTGACGGATCAGGAAGTGAGATGGGAATTGAAGTGGATGGCGGGAGCGAAGATGACTGGAGTTTGCCAGGGAAGGTAAACAAGAGAAAACGTAGGGAAGGAAGACAGCAAAGAGATAGAGGTGGCTCAGAAAGACCGGATAGCGACGGAGGTGCTACAGCAGTAGTGAAGGAGAGTGAGGAATATAAGATCATCATAAAACTTTCTCAAGACGGTGCGTCGTTCGGTGAGTGGAACCCTATTACGCTGACGAAGGCGATTCATAAGGCTATGGGTGAAATAAAAAAAGCTAAAGTGTTGCGTAATGGATCAGTGTTGATCTTCTGTAGGAGTAGCATACAACAAGGAAAGGCCATAAGACTGGACAAGATTGAGGGTAAAAAAGTGCAGTGCTCAATACCCGAAGATCGGAAGAAATCGATTAGGGGCGTCATTTCAGGGATACCTACGGTTGTGTCAACGGACCAGATTAAAGAAAATGTGATGGGAGCAAAGGTGTTGGAAGCCAGACGACTTAAAGCGAACAGAAATGGAGAGAAATGTGACAGCCTGTCTGTGGTGTTAACATTTGATGAACCCAGGTTGCCGATCAAAGTGTACATAGGATACATGAGCTACGAAGTGAGAGCATTTGTTCCGCCACCACTAAGATGTTTTAAATGTCAAAAGTATGGCCATGTAGCAGCAGTTTGCAAAGGCAAACAAAGATGCGGTAGATGTGCAGGTGAGCACGAGTATGGCAAGTGTAAAGAGGGGGCTAAGCTAAAATGCTGCAACTGTGGAGGTGAGCATACATCTGCTTACCGAGGGTGTGAAATGAGCAAAAAAGCAGCTGAGGTGCAGAAAGTCAAAATATCCCAGGGGATTTCATATGCAGAGGCGGCGAAGAAAGTAAAACAGACAGTTGCCCCTAAACCAGTGGCAGTAGAAGATAACCCCAGACCATGTGGAGAATGTGCTAAGGCTAAAAACATAAAGGATGATATGCTGATGGTAGGAAAGAATGAATTTGTGCTATTTATGGTTGAGGTAATCAATTGTTCAGCACAAGCAAGCAGAAAAACCGAAAAAATTAAGATCATTGTGAGGGCAGCTGAGAAATATCTGGGTCTGGAGGGGATAAGCTGGGAAGCAGTAGAGGACATGTTAGCTAGAGAAGCATCAAACTCTCAGACATGGATTGGAGGATCATCATGTTCTTAATTATATTACAGTGGAATGCAAGGAGTTTTACCTCTAATGGACAAGAATTTAAAAAGTTTATGGAAAATCTGTCAGACAAGCCGCATGTAATATGTGTACAAGAAACATGGTTAAAGCCACAGTGGGACTTTGTTATATATGGGTACACTGCAATAAGGAAGGATAGGGAAACCGGGAATGGGGGAGGAGTGGCAACGTTTGTGATGAATGGGTTGAGCTATAATTTAGTTAAGATAGGAAAGGAGCAAGAATCTATTGTAATCAAGGTGTGGTCAGGAAAGAGTAGCATTACGATAATAAATTACTATAACCCATGCAACAGACTGAGCACTGACATACTGAATGATGCAAGTGGGCCAACACAAGGGAAGGTAATATGGTGTGGGGACTTCAATGCACACAGCCCATTATGGGGGAGCAATGATACAGATGCAAACGGGTCAGTAATAGAGGAGTTTATGGATGATATGGGTTTGGTGTGTATTAATGATGGAAGAGGTACGCGATATAATAGCTCACAGAACACAGAAAGTGCAATTGATCTGACGCTCACGTCCACTGAAATTGCGGGGGTCAGTACTTGGGATGTCTTAAACCAGTCAACAATAGGAAGTGATCATTACCCAATATTGGTCAAAGTAGGAATAGAAGTATATCAAGAGGGGGGTGCAAGGACACCAAGGTGGAAGTTGGATGAAGCAGATTGGGGTACATTCCAAATAATAAGTGAAGGCAGGTGTGTAAAACTACTGGAAGAGAGTATGATAAATATAGAAGAAATGAACGAAAAATTGGTAACAGCATTGATACAGACAGCAGATGAAACTATTCCAAAGAGTAGTGGAGGCAAGCGGAGAAAGAGTGTGCCGTGGTGGGATGATAACTGTAGTAAAGCAATCAAAATGAGAAATAGAGCATTTAGACATCTGAAAGCTCACCACACACTAGACACATTAATACAATACAAGAGAGCACAAGCAGTAGTTCGGAAAACAATAAGATCAGCAAAACGGTCATACTGGAAACAATATTGTAATAAAATTGGGAGAGAGACTCAGCTGGCAGAAGTATGGGGTATGATCAGGAAAATGAACGGCATAAAAAGAAACTTTGAAATCCCAGTGATACATAGCAATAACATAACAGCAATCAGTACGGTAGAAAAGGCAGAGCTCCTAGCGAAGACGTTTGTCACAGTTCACAGCTCAGAAAATGTATCAGTTAAAGCTAAACAGTGCAGAGACAACACTCTTGCACAACATATAGGAGGCTCAGTAAGAAGAAGCACTTTGTCAGGTGGTGACCTAGATCTGCCTTTCTCTTTATTTGAGTTAAGGAGAGCAGTTATAAATGCGCGGCAAACCTCACCAGGGAAAGATGGTGTATGCTACAGCATGTTAGCTCATTTGACAGATAACGCACTGGAAGCAGTGTTAAGGCTGTTTAATAATATATGGGAAACAGGTAAACTTCCTTCAACATGGAAGCAATCAGTTATAATACCAATACTTAAACCAGGCAAAGACCCATCAAGTCCCTCTAGCTATAGACCCATTGCATTAACATCACAGTTAGGGAAAACCATGGAACGGTTGGTAACAGAGAGACTGTCACATTTTCTGGAAAGTAAAGACCTTCTCTCAAACTACCAGAGTGGTTTCCGTAAAGGAAGAGGGACGATGGATAGTGTTTTATGTTTGGAATCAGAAATAAGGAAGGCTCAGACTAACAAAGAAATGGTGATTGCTGTATTTTTTGATGTAGAAAAAGCATATGATATGCTATGGAAGGAAGGACTACTCATCAAACTCAATAGATTAGGGGTAAATGGAAAACTTTACAACTGGGTGTTAGATTTTATGTTTGAAAGAACAATAGAGGTTAAGGTGGGCACAGAATATTCTAAAACATATCGCGTAGAGAATGGAACGCCTCAGGGAAGTGTCTGCAGCCCAATCCTTTTTAATGTTATGATTAATGATATTTTTGAGCAGGTTGAGCAAGGTATAGGCAAATCATTGTATGCAGATGACGGGGCATTATGGACAAGGGGCCGGAATCTTGCATATATACAGAAGAAACTGCAGAGAGCAATTGCAACAGTGGAGCAGTGGGCAGATGAGTGGGGCTTTAAGTTTTCTGTTGCAAAGACACAATGTATATGTTTTTCTGGTCGCCACAAAGAGGCTTCTTTGAAGTTATATGGTCAAAAAATTGAGCAGGTCAGAGTTGCCAGATTGCTTGGAATGTGGATGGATGAAAAATTAACATGGAGACAGCACATTGACAAGGTGAGGGATAAGTGCAAGAGAGTCAATAACCTCTTAAGATGCCTGTCAGGAAGAGACTGGGGTGCAACCAGAGCGTCTCTGTTAAATATCTATCATGCAATTATGAGAGCAACACTTGATTATGGGTGTTTAGGCTATCTAGCAGCAGCGGATAGTCATCTGAAAAAGCTGGATGTGCAGCAAACACAGGGACTGAGAACATGTAGTGGAGCTTTTAAATCCTCTCCAGCAGCAGCCATACAGGTGGAAATGGGGGAGCAACCATTACGGATCAGGAGAACCAAACTTCTGTTGGCATACTGGATAAATTTACAAGGGCATAGGACATCACATCCTGCTAAAACCATCCTGGAGGACTGCTGGGAACACAATAAATCCAATATTATGAGTTTTGGGTGGATTGGAAATATAAAAGCAGTACAAGCAGGTTTAGAGCATATACAGTTCAGTCCGACAGTCCCACATTCATGTACTCCTCCCTGGTTATACATAACACCATCAGTAAACTTTGATATACAGCAACAGTTGAAGAAAAGAAAAAGGCATGTTTCGGCGGGAAGGGTAGCTGAAAGCTATCTGGAGCAACATATTTCAGACAAGACGGTAATCTATACTGATGGGTCAAAAGACCCAGATACTGGTAGAACAGGAGCTGCAGTTTTCATTCCACAATACAAAATACACATCAAGAAAAGAACCACGGACCATTTATCAGTGTATACAGTTGAGCTTGTAGCTATCATTTTAGGCTTGGAGTGGATAGAGGAAAACAACCATAACAATACACTAATAGCGTCTGACAGTTGGGCAGCACTTACAAGCATCAAAACCATGAAATCGTGTAGACAAGATCTCATATATCAAATACATAATCTACTTCTCAGAATGCACAACAAGGGCATGACAGTTTGCTTCATTTGGGTTCCTGCCCATGTAGGGATAGAAGGAAATGAGGAAGTTGACATGCTGGCCAAACAATCACTCAGATCACTCACGGTAGATACAGTAATTCCATTATGTAGGGCAGAGGGTAAATCAATAATCAAGAAACATTTGGGGAAAGTATGGCAAGAATACTGGGACATCCAAGACACAGGAAGACACCTCTATAACATACAGAAACAGGTTGGGTTGGGAAGAAGGAGGGGCAGGAGCCGCAGGGAGGAAGCAGTCATCACACGACTTAGGATAGGGCACACAGGACTGAACGGTACATTACAAAAAATAGGAAAGCATCCGGATGGCCAATGTGACCAATGTCAGCAGACTGAATCTGTCCAACATGTGCTGCTGGACTGTAGAGGGTACGAGGAAGAAAGAAGAATATTGGCAGCAGCTGCAGAGAAATCCATGGGGGTATTTAGTATGGAGAACCTGCTAGGAACAAAGGCTGACAGTATGCTCAAGCATTTGAGGACATATCTGATAGATACAGGCCTAATGGAGAGGATATAATTCTAACATTATTTAGTTTTGTTATTTAGTTTCTGTGTTTTTTTTTTGTTTTGTTTTTTTTTGGTATATTTGCTTTGTTTGTTTGTTTTTAATTTATTTTGGTCTGCCAATCTACTGATCCACACTCCAGTCCAGTTGGTGGCGGTAATGCACACGTAAGTTGGTTTGCCAACCGCCAATAAACACCAAAGAAGAAGAAGAAGAAGAACCAGCCTGCCCGGAGTCGGTGTCAAACGTCCCATCTCTACCGGGTTCTGTTCTCACCTCCATGTATTGGTTAGGACCCGGGACGCTGGTCCTCGTCCTGCTGAGCGGCGCCTTGAGTGAAAGTGAGTAGAATCCCCTGTATTCTGGTGCATTTGAACGTGGTTTGATACTTTTATTAGCTAGGCTGATGCTAACGTTAGCTCACCGTTAGCTCACCGTTAGCTCACCGTTAGCGCAGCATTAGCTCACCTGCACTCCACTGTAGACAAACAGATGAAGGCTCATCCTGACGGAGCCCACGTTTTTAACCAGGCCCACTGAGCACCAGGACTAACAGACTCAAACACAGTTTAACTGCAGTAACCATCCTCAATGCTACCACAGAACAATAACATCAGTGTACATGGCTGTATTGGATGAACTGTTCCCAACCTATACTCTTGTGTGGTCTGCTAACTATGTCCATACGTCTGTTGGTATGCATGTATGTACTGTTTTAACTGTGTGAGACTGGCTATGGATAACTGAGTGTGTATGCTGCTATGTCTCTATTAGAACTAGTAACATTAGTGCTAAATAGTTTTTAGGTCGTGACATTTCAACTGTCTGCTGTTATTTTACAGCGTCGATCCACGATGTGACGTGTTTCTATTGTCTGGTTTGTGTTCAGACGTAACGGTGGAGATCGGAAAAGACGTCACTCTTACGTGTCGCGGCCCACCGAACGCCGAGGTTGTGATGGTGGCGTGGAGCAGAACAGGTCTCCCCGAGGAAGAGTACGTCTTCTTCTACCGGAACAAACACCAAGCAGGCAAGCATTACCAGGAAACTTACTATGGCCGGGTGATGCTGGAGGATCTAAAGATGAAGGATGGAGACGCCTCAGTGGTTCTGAAGAACGTCACCCTGAACGACACCGGAACCTTCCAATGTCGGCTCGGCCTGAAGAACGGCACCCTGAACGACACCGGAACCTTCCAATGTCGGCTCGGCCTGGAGAACGGCACCCTGAACGACACCGGAACCTTCCAATGTGGGCTCGGCCTGGAGAACGGCCGGCGCCGAAGGAGGAACGCCCCGGACATCTTCAACACCATCAAGCTGATGGTAACAAACCCAGGTGAGTCTGATGGTCAGGAACCCGGGTGAGTCTGAGGGTCAGGAACCCGGGTGGGTCTGAGGGTCAGGAACCCGGGTGAGTCTGAAGACCCGGTCCTTCCAGGTCCTTCAGATAGACTTCTGGTATTCAGAGAACACAGAAGAAGTGTATTTAAGATCATTCAGTACTTTACCATGTCTAGTAGGAATATTCACTTTTTCATTTATTTATTTATTTTGCGTTCCTCAAGACCACGATGTCGTATTAGGACCATTGGTTAAAACAAAACAAACGGAGCAGAGAGCTGGGCGATATTATGAGAGTATTAACTGTACGAGTTTATAAAGTCCTATCTTTAAAGAGGACATAACTCGCTGTGCATGATGTCTGTGTGTGTTTATATTCTATATTGCTGTTTAAATCAAATTGACTATTTCCGTAAATATTTGGTCAACTATTGAATATGACCTGTTCCGTATGGGGTGTGTTGGTTTGACGATGATGATGTCATGCCTGTCTCCTCCGTAGGTCACACAGGGCCACGCGAAGGGATGGAAGGTAGCGAGGATGTAGGAGACAAGGATGGAGGGAGAAGTCATTGGATACCAGCTCTGTCCGTCATTGGTGCGGTGGCGGCGGTGGTGATGGTGGCGGTGATTGGCTTTGTTATGTATCGGCGCAGCCGAGGCTTATGGGTACAGCATGTCAGTGCTGGATTAGAGTCTGCTGAGATGGAGGTCTTTAGCCCGGCAGACTCTCCCGACAGTGAGTGAACATGCAGCTTAAAGCTCTTTGATTGGTTGGAATGACTGCATATTAAATTAGTGCAATAGAAACATTATTTAAAAAGTGAATGTAGAAGTGAATGGACTTTGTGGGAACAACACCACTCTAGCACTGACTCAAAACAGTGGACAGGAGCATGCTAGAACCCAGCTAAGTAGCAATAATGAAGCTATGAAGAAACGGGAGGATTTCACCACCCAAATCTATGTAGCACTATCACCAAACGACTATCGCCCCATAGATCTTCTGTGCCAGTGCATTGAGCAAGTCAAAGACTGGATGTGCCAAAACTTCCTACAACTAAATGAGGACAAAGCTGAGATAATTGTTTTTGGTGCTAAAAAAGAAAGGTTTAAAGTAATTCAACACCTTCACTCTCTGTCCCTGAAAACCTCAAACAAAGCCAGAAACCTTGGGGTTATTATGGATTCTGATTTACATTTCGACAGTCACGTTAAATCAGTAACAAAAGACAGCACGTCGCTCTTCCAGTATTTCAAAGGATCTGCCCGTCTTGGAATAAAAGGATCTCTTAAATAATTTTTCACTTCCACAGTTGCATCCGAAGTTGCACTTTGCACAATATGAGTTTGGTTCACTCGACTGTCAAACAGATCCCACAAACTCTCTGCTGATGGGGATGTTGATGCTGCTGATGTTGATGCCGATGGTGTAGGTGATGTTTGTGAGCCTGAGGATGAAGCTTGTGGGTCTATTTTGAATGCAAAACAGCAATTACTTTACAGTACATATCTTACATATTACTCTTTACATTATGCTACATCATGCAGTACACAGAAATAAAAACAGTACTCACCAGGTGTTAATGTAGCAGCACGTATCAACGAAGCACACTCACAAATAAGTTTCTGTTCTGCTTCATGGGCCTTCTTTGGGTTTCCAAATGCAATGGATTTAAAACGTGGGTCCAGCAATGTGGCAAAGGTTAACAAGGTGGACGTTTCATAGGTGCCACATCTGGTTTGGATCCCATCTCTTAGCAGAGTGCCTAATGTACCAAAGAAACACAAGCATTAATTATAACATTTAACATAATGATATGCATGGTCACATCTGGCATTGATGTTATTGCAACATAGCCTACCCATTTCAAGAGTCGGATTGTGTGTTGAGCCCCTCATTTTGTCGTTGACGTTATGTTGGATCATTCGGTAGAGTGGAATAAGCTTTGATGCAGAGACTCTTTCCTCCTCGGACAGCTCCACAGTTCCAATTTGAATGGTCGAAGAAGATCCAAGCACTCAGAAATGACCTCACATTCATAGTTGTTCAGAGGTGCTTGGTCTGTAGTCAGACAGGACAGGGAAGCAGCCACCGTCTTTCTTTCGTCATATAAACGTTGTAGCATGTCATATGTACTATTCCATCTTGTTTCAACATCTTGAATGAGTTTAAGGGCAGGCCTGCCCATACGTGTCTGCATCTCGGGGGTTAGAACTCCAGGATGAGTGCATCTCAGGTGGCGCATCATTGAGGATGTATTATTGCAATAGGCAAGCTGCCTATTACAAATCATACACCTCACCTTATTTGGGGTTTCCAGTGTGAAATGCTCCCACACCACAGATCGTGTTCTCTTGGGTGGGACTTCCATACCTAAGCCTCTGATCTTATCTAACAATAAAGTATAATATAATACTAATATCTAACAATAGGCTATATTACTAATTACAATATCTAATAATAATACTAATATCTAACATTATATACTCACTAATTCTCTCTCCCAAACTATCAAACTCTCTCTCAAACTCAAACTATCTCTCAAACTATGTCTCAAACTCCAACCACGAAAACCCTCAAAGAACTTGTGTTTCTGCATGGTTTTTAAGCTTTTGAGATTGTTAATTGAACCAATAGCACTGCAAACCATGGCACCTGTCGAAACTCGGCGATAGCCGTTTCGAACCATAGAGGCGTTCCTTCAATCACTGAACTACAGTCACGTGACATGGGCGTCTCAGAAGCGCTGTTCGGCACATCGTTTCGAAACGTTTCGATCCGGGACTTCAGAGCCGGCACGTCCGTTTCGGAAGTTACATCACTACTCCGAAGCAGAGGTATCGCGGGTAACATCACTAGTGGCAGCCCAACAAGCGTGCGATACTGGGCAGCGGCGCGTCCACTCGCGTTTAAAATCGCCCCTGTGGACACGTACCTTTAGCCGGGTTCTGTTCTCACCTCCATGTATTGGTTAGGACCCGGGACGCTGGTCCTCGTCCTGCTGAGCGGCGCCTTGAGTGAAAGTGAGTAGAATCCCCTGTATTCTGGTGCATTTTAACGTGGTTTGATACTTTTATCTTCTGGAACATGATGTGATGTATCATAGAGGGGGCGGGGGGTATAATTTTGTATTTTGTGTTTGAATAAATAAAGTTTGTAAAATATATGGGTCCATGATTTTTATGTCTATGCCTCTATTAGAACTAGTAACATTAGTACTCAATAGTTTTTATATTTTTAGTACATGTGACAATGACAAAGACCTATTCTATATTGTATAATAATGTATTCATATTTAAAAAACACATGGTTTTAGTGGACTTCCGGTTTGAATGTCAAGACAGCGCTGTCTCAGTCTCCCGCAGCGATAACTTGAAAACTTATATTTTCGTCAAAAACCCCACCCGACTAAGACTGAAAGAGCTTGCATCCAAGCCCTAAACTATTTAGACGAATGCCGAGGAAGAAAAAAAGATCCTATAATGACGGAAACAGAAGCCGGGGCGACCGCCTCTCCGACCGATGATAGCACGGCGCTAACTAGCATAGCAGAGAGCTAGCATTGCCGCCGACTTCAAAACTACATTCGCGACCCTGGAGTCAAGGCTCGACAGAATACAGACAACGATTACAGAGCACGGTCAGCGAATGGACTCACTGGAATCGCACGCTGAAATGCAGGCTCAACGAATCCAAGCCCTGGAGGAGAGGTGTGTAGCATTAGCAAATAGCAACACCAAGCTAACAGCTAAGACTATCGATCTCGAAAGCCGCAGCCGCAGAAACAACATCGGGATAATTGGCCTCCCAGAGTCAATTGAAGGACCCAGGCCCACGAACTTCTTTGCCGACCTCCTGGCTGAAGTACTCGGCGACCAGATCCTTCAGTCTCCTCCAGAACTGGACCGGGCCCACAGAGCGCTCACCGCTAAACCACAACCTCCATCGCTACCAGATCAAGGAGTCGATCATCCGAGAAGCTCGTAAGCAGCGAGGGAAGCTCCAGTACCGAGGGTCACCAATCCAGATCTTTGAGGACTACACGCCTGAAGTCGCCGAGGAACGAGCTAAGTACCGGGCGGTGATGGCCGACCTCTACAACCTGGCACTCCGGCCGACGCTTCTCTTCCCGGCCCGCTTACAGATTACTCTGGAGACCGGCGCGAAGAAGAGATTTTCATCACCCGAGGAAGCCACCACCTTTGCGGCCAAATACCAACAGCCCCCGATACCTGATTAGCTTAGCTTAATGGCTGTTTCTCCCGTGGCTAATGTGAGTAATGCTAATTTAATTTTCTCACAAGAGGAGCTGATTTCGCTTTCAGTCTTTCAATGAAGACGGGAGCCTGGAAAGCCCAAGCACTTTCAAGGACGACATTTTTGAGTCAACTATTTAGTTTAGTTTAAAGGGACTTGAGGACCAATCAGACGGGCTAGGGCCCAGGCCTGATGTTTACCATTTAGCCCAGCTGCTGGGCTATCCTAGCCTTGGTGCTACCTCATTTCATATCATTATATCTCATATTTTAAGTTAGAAAAAGGTTGGAAATATGTTACATAACTAAAAACTGTTATTATAAGGAAAAGGAGACCAACATCACTGTTCAGGTAATGTTCAACTTTAAGTGACCAATGCCCTGCACTTTATTTCTACCTCAGAAATGATCTTTTTTCATTTTGTTTTTGTTTTCATTACTTTATTAGGATACTTCTGAATCACTCTGGGCACTCAAATAATACTGTATAAGTGTCATGAAAATGTGTTTGGGGTTCACGTTCATTAATATGGGGGTTCTAACTGATCATTTAAGCTGCAAAAGCTGAGACAAGTAAAGGAGAGAAGACGCAGAAAGGGAAGTATGACTGTGTATGACTATGTTGGGGTTTAGATTTGATGATTGGGGTAAGGGAAACGGGATGGGGGGAAACGCCTTTACTTGATTTCGTTTGTTTTGAGTTTTGTGTTTTGTGTGCATTCATTTTACATTGTGCTGTTTGTGTACAGAGGATTCCACCCACTGGTTGCTGCTTGCTCCTCGAGACCGACCTGACAATATTACTGCTGGACAGCGAATCATGGCTAATATAACCAAGGGGGGCGCCACTGGTGGTCAGGCTGTGAGGATAATTTCATTAAACACTGGCGGGCTAAACGCTGCAATTAAACGTACAAACGTTTTGACACACGTTAAAAATCTGAATGCTGACATAATGTTTCTCCAGGAAACGCATTTATGCAACTCTGACCATAGGAAACTAAATAGGCCTTGGATTGACCAAACTTTTCACTCTCATTTCAATGTAAAAACAAGGGGCACAGCCATATTAATCCGGAAAAATGTTCACTTCACCTCAGATAAAATAATTACAGATACAAACGGTCGCTACGTCATTGTCACAGGTACGCTATATGAAAAACAGGTAATCCTAGTATCAGTCTATGCTCCTAACTGGGACGACCATAAATTTGTGAGCTCACTGTTTACTCTCATCCCAAATTTAGATTCCCACCTTTTAATAATGGGAGGAGACATGAACTGCGTAATCGATCCGACATTGGACAGGTCCACCTCGCGATCAACTACATCTGTGAAAATGTCCCAGGCTTTTTCCACCTTTATGAATCAATACGGACTCGTTGATCCTTGGCGTTTTTCCACATCCCTCCGTGGAACAGTACTCCTTTTTCTCTCATGCACATCGTTCATTCTCGCGCATAGACTACTTTTTGGTAGATAAAAATCTCATCCCGGAGATTGTCTCCACCCAGTATTTACCCATAACAGTATCTGGCCATGCTACAGTAATCTTAGACCTTCATTTTAGCATGAAGCCAAAGAAAGTTAGATATTGGAGACTAAATCCTCTCTTATTGGCAGAGGCCAACTTTTGTGAGCTTATTTCTGAATCGATTACTTTTTTCTGTGAAACCAATAAAAATAATGAAACTTCTCCGTCCATCTTATGGGACACTCTAAAAGCCTACATAAGGGGTAAAATGATCTCGTTCACGTCTCATGCAAATAAATCACGCAGATCACGGCAAAAAGAGCTAGAAGAAGCCATCGCTGATGTGGATAATTCCCTCTCAGCCACAAATACACCCGATTTGTATAAAGAAAGAATAAGACTCCAAACAGAGCTCGATCTCCTTCTCACTTCTGAAGCTGAACAACTTCTCCTTCGCTCCCGGGGGCTAATATACGAGCATGGTGACAAAGCTGGTCGTCTCCTGGCACAGCAACTAAAGGCAAAAACAGCATCAAATCAAATTACTCAGATAACCGATGATTCGGGCTCAATAACTTCGGACCCAGACAAAATAAATAGCACTTTTAGATCTTTTTTCTCCCAGTTTTATACCTCCGAATCCCTCTCAGATGAAAGCCACCTGAATAACTTTTTTGAAAAGATGGACTTACCTAAAGTTTCACCCGAGAATAATTTTAAATTAGATGCCGCTCTTACGCTCTCAGACATTAAAGAAGCAATACAATCAATGAACAGTGGTAAATCACCAGGCCCAGACGGTTACCCGGTCGAATTCTATAAAAAAATTCTCAGATCAATTAGCTCCACTATTACTAGAAATGTTTAATCACTCATTCGAACAAGGTACCCTGCCACCCACACTTATGCAAGCTTCCATCTCCCTAATTTTTAAAAAGGGTAAGGACCCACTGAGCTGCGCATCTTATCGACCAATATCACTCCTTCCGGTAGATGTTAAAATACTCGCAAAAATCCTAGCTCGGCGACTAGAATCCGTTATGCCTTTGATCATCTCAGAAGACCAGACGGGATTTATAAGGGGAAGACACTCATACTCCAACATAAGAAGGCTTCGGTGTCATCCTCTCTCCATCTTCCTCTAACGTCCCAGAGGCCATAATATCTCTCGACGCCGAGAAGGCCTTCGACAGGGTGGAGTGGGCCTATCTCCTTTTCTCCCTGAGACAGTTTGGTTTTGACAATAATTTTATTTCGTGGGTCAGATTACTCTACTCCTCTCCCGGGGCCTCGGTCTGCACAAACAACCAACGCTCTGCTCCGTTCCCACTTTTTCGGGGAACAAGACAGGGGTCCCCGTTATCCCCATTATTATTTGCGCTAGCGATTGAACCACTCTCAGTAGCTCTAAAAATGGTGGAGGGATTCAGAGGGATTGACAGATGGGGTATAAAACATCAAGTGTCGTTATATGCAGATGATCTGCTCCTTTATGTTAGCGATCCCTTATTAAATATCCCACGCATTCTGACAGTATTAAACTCCTTTGGTCAAATCTCTGGATATAAGCTCAACATATCCAAAAGCGAATATTTCCGAATCAACCAACTGGCCATAGACATACCACCAACGACTATACCCTTTAAATTAGCCAATACAGGATTTAATTATCTTGGCATTGCAATTACACGATCCTTGCGAACAATACGAGAACAAAATTTTACTGTATTAACGACGGTCAAGTCCGATCTACAAAGATGGAACTACTTGCCGCTGTCCCTAGCTGGTAGGATTCAAATTATAAAAATGAATGTATTACCGAGATATCTGTATGTTTTTCAATGTTTGCCCATTTTTCTTCCCAAGTCATTTTTCATGGCTATTAACGACATTATCTCAACTTTCATCTGGGCTGGCAAACGACCAAGAGCTAGTCGCTCACTTCTCTATAGGGATAGATCAGCTGGGGGCTTGGGTTTGCCCAATCTAATGGGCTACTATTGTGCATCCAACATGCATAAAATGTTATCCTGGTGTACGTCCCCTCAAACCAGTTGGTGCCAAAGTGAAGCGGCTTCTTGCTCCTTGTCGCTACGAGCTTTAACATGCAGTACCTTGCACTTATCCCCGTCAAGTCTCTCCTCCAATCCAGTTGTTGTTGGAACACTAAAAATTTGGACACAAATAAGACGCCACTTCGGTTGGCTCACCCCCCCGCTAGCAACTCCGATCTGCAATAACCATTTGTTCGCTCCAGCAAAGACCGACCCACGTTTTTATGCTCTAGAAAATAAGGGCCTTCGTAGTCTGGGTGACTTATACATTAATGATATTTTTGCGAGTTTTGACCAATTCATTTCTAACTTTTATCTTAATAAATCTGATTTTTTCCGGTACTTTCAGCTGCGACACTTTGCGAAAACGCACACGACTTCATTTCCACAGATACCGACTCCCAACGGAATGGACTTGGCTCTTAAAGCCAAGACCCTGTCAAAGGGCCACGTCTCCTATTTTTATAACTTACTATCCCCAACCAGTGAATCCATTCTACATAAGATCAAGATGAATTGGGAGTCAGAACTCCAACTGAGCTTCTCTGAGACTTTCTGGGAGGGAGCAATATGGGCCATTAACTCGTCATCCAGTTGTGCCAGACTCTCATTAATACAGTTTAAAGTCTTTCACAGACTACACTACAGTAAAGAAAAACTATCAAAGCTTTACCCGGACAAAGTTGATGATAAATGCAGTAGATGTTCACAGACCCCATGCAATCTTACCCATATGTTTTGGACATGCCCTAAGTTGTCTGAATTCTGGGAACGATTCTTCAAAACAATCTCCGACATATTAAGCATAAATTTAACTCCAACCCCACATATCGCTATTTTTGGTAAACCTCCAGACAACCTTCGCACCACAAGCATCCAAAACAACGTTATTGCTTTTGCCTCTTATTGCCCGTAAAAGAATTCTGTTGCTATGGAAATCATCTCAACCACCATCAACCAAGGTCTGGTTACATGACATCTTAGGTCTTCTGAGATTGGAGAAAATCAAGTTCTCACTTAGAGGTTCTTCTGACAGGTTTTATACTCATTGGAGACCATTACTTAAATATTTAGATGAGCTACCAGCTCGGGAAGTTTCTCTGTAAAAACTCATTGCATGGCCATGCACAAACTTACCCACTGGTGCCAGCGGCCCCCCAAAAGACTGTTCCCTCTAAGACACTCCAGAACAACAAATTTGTTTTGATGATTGAGGAGCAAGCATCCACTACAATCAATACTAAGATCTACTGTATAATGATCAGCACTAGCACTTTATTTTTGTATTGTAATTTGGTATTTTCTGTGTAGTTATATGTGTTTTTTTGTTTTTTGTATGTGTGCATTTTCTTTCTTTCCTTGTGGTTTGTGAAATATTTTCTCTGATATACTTAATCATAAGTTACCAAGGGAGGGGGGAAGGGGGAAGGGTGGATGGGGTGGGGGGGTTGTTCGTCTAAGTTAATTTGTTATAAAAAGAGAGAGAATACTTTTTTGTATGTATTTCACGACTGTGACTGTCTGGCATTCGATAAATAAAAGTAAAAAAAACACATGGTTTTGTAGCATCGGTAGGTCGTGACATTTCAACTGTCTGCTGTTATTTTACAGTGTCGATCCACGATGTGACGTGTTTCTATTGTCTGGTTTTTGTTCAGACGTAACGGTGGAGATCGGAAAAGACGTCACTCTAACGTGTAGCGGCCCGCCGAACAGCGTGATTGAGCTGGTGGCGTGGAGAAGACCAGATCTCCCCGAGGATGAATTCGTCTTCCTCTACCAGGACAACCGCCAAGCAGGGGAGGAGTACCAGAAAACTTACTACGGCCGGGTGATGCTGGAGGATCCAGAGATGAAGGATGGAGACGCCTCGGTGGTTCTGAAGAACGTCACCCTGAACGACACCGGAACCTTCCAATGTCAGCTCATCCTGGAGAACGGCCGGCGCCGAAGGAGGAACGCCCCGGACATCTTCAACACCATCAAGCTGAGGGTCACGAACCGGGGTGAGTCTGAGGGTCACGAACCGGGGTGAGTCTGGGGGTCATGAACCCGGGTGAGTCTGGGGGTCATGAACCCGGGTGAGTCTGGGGGTCATGAACCCGGGTGAGTCTGGGGGTCATGAACCCGGGTGAGTCTGGGGGTCAGGAACCAGGGTGAGTCTGGGGGTCAGGAACCCGGGTGAGTCTGGGGGTCAGGAACCAGGGTGAGTCTGAGGATCCGGTCCTTCCAGGTCCTTCAGATAGACTTCTGGTATTCAGAGAACACAGAAGAAGTGTATTTAAGATCATTCAGTACTTTACCATGTCTAGTAGGAATATTCACTTTTTCATTTATTTATTTATTTTGCGTTCCTCAAGACCACGATGTCGTATTAGGACCATTGGTTAAAACAAAACAAACGGAGCAGAGAGGTGGGCAATATTATGAGAGTATTAACTGTACGAGTTTATAAAGTCCTATCTTTAAAGAGGACATAACTCGCTGTGCATGATGTCTGTGTGTGTTTATATTCTATATTGCTGTTTAAATCAAATTGACTCTATTTCCGTAAATATTTGGTCAACTATTGAATATGACCGTTCCATATGGGGTGTGTTGGTTTGAAGATGATGATGATGTCATGCCTGTCTCCTCCGTAGGTCACACAGGGCCACGCAAAGGGATGGAAGGAAGCGAGGAAGTAGGAGACAAGGATGGAGGGAGAAGTCACATGATGCCAGCTCTTCCCATCATTGGTGCGGTGGTGGTGATGGCGGCGGCGGTGGTGGTGGTGGTGAAGATGGCGGCGGCGGTGATTGGCTTTAAGTATCGGCGCAGCCGAGGCTTAGGGGTACAGCATGACAGTGCTGGATTAGAGTCTGCTGAGATGGAGGTCTTTAGCGTGGCAGACTCTCCCAACAGTGAGTGAACATGCAGCTTAAAGCTCTTTGATTGGTTGGAATGACTGCATATTAAATTAGTGCAATAGAAACATTATTTGACAGACTGCTTGTTTTTAATGCATCGACAGATTTCTTTAATTGATTTCATGCTTTTGTTAAAGCTGAATTTATATATATATATATTTATATTTGCTTTAAGGATACAACAGGCTTCCTGTGGATATTTGCCTTTTTGTCCATAAATGATCATTAATTTGCCAATAACGACATTTAACATAAATGTCTCAACAGGATCAAATCAATGTATTTTTATGTAAATGTTCCTGACGGCAGTGAAAATGTTTGAAAAGCTAAACAGCAACTAATTTTAACAACAGGATGATGGAAACCTTCCGGTGATCCCCATCCTGCCGGCTGAATACTGACTACAGACATTTGTGTAAAAGTTAGAACGATTAGACAAAACTTTTTTCACAACTCTCAGGGAAAGGTCTGTGAAAATGATATACATTTATACAATAATGCTCGTGTCTGTACTGAACTCTTCTTCATGTCTTTTAAAGGTTTCATGTTTCTATCGGAATATTTTTACTTTTTCACATTCTTAAAAAACAAATAAAAATAAATTCCACTGAAAAGTTGAATCATTGTGATTATTGTTACTGATGCACAAACGTGTGAGCATGGTTTTCATTGTTGGCAGATTAACAGGGCTTGAAGACCTCCGGCACGGTGCCGGAAATCCGGCGTAGCAATATTTTGGTGAAGTGTTTTTTTTTTTTTTTAACTGTAACCAGTCGTTTAAAGTGATAGTTCCAACTACCAATGGTACTCAAGGTAACCAAGGAGTTCTAGCCAATCAGAGCAGAGTAGGGCGGGCCTTAAGTTTCCAGGCACCTCGGACCGGGACAACGTAGCCAGAGCGATTGATAACATCAGCCCAAAGGCAGCCCTGCACACTTTTCATTCAGACAAACTAATGCGACTGCCACAGTTGTTAGATTTCATCAATGAGACCAACATTAATCTAATAAAAAGAATTTAACCAGCCAGCGGCAAACCTCTAAAAGCGTGCGGATAAGTTACTTGGCTCGTTTTTCTCCCCCGGGATGACGACAGAGGTTGGCCCTGGGCGATCAGATCAGTAGACCGGCGCTGCCGCCGCTGTGACAGCCGTTGCCCTGGTCACCGGTCGCGGCTCCCACAGACTCTGCACTGGATTAAACTGTGACTTTCTCGCATGAAAAATATTAAAACTGTGACGTGTTAACAGCGCTAAAGCCAGAATTAAAACAGCTTTTAGCAGCTTTACTGCTATTGCTGTCGATGCTCATAGGCGTAATTTATGGGGGGGATGGGTGGGTTGCAACCCACCCAATAATCCAAACCAGCCACCACAACCCACCCAATATGATATCACAATTATTGATATTGAATGTTCAGCATTATAATCACAACAGTGTGGTAGATTTTCTCAATTTACCAGTAAAAAATAGTGACGTTTGTCTGTGCCCCCTCCCGCTCTGAGATTTGGTTTCGCCCACCTTGCCGGACCTGCGCTTCTCTACTGTCTCTCCCGGTCTCTCCCGGTCTCTCCCCGCATCAGCGGTGGTATGAAGAAAGCACGCGAAAAAAAGCAAAAGAATAAAAGTATCTTCCCAACAGGAGGTAGCTACTGCTAGGGCTCCAGTGCCACCACTCACGGTTGCCCCCCCCCCCCCCCCCAGCCGGCGAGTTCGACAGTGCGTGCGCGTATAGCCCCGTTCACATACGTCGCTACTCGCCCGTCACTCGCTTTCTCGCTGAATTCTACTCGCTGGCAAAAAAAAACTCACTGCCGCCGGCGGCGACTTCAAGCGGCAACTCTCTGTGGAACTCTCTGTTGACGGCAACTGTCAATCATCTCTATTCTACATTGTGATTGGTACTCGCTTCACTCGCATCGCAGAAAGTTAAAATTATTTTATCTCCGATCGACCACATCACATCGCCTGTCCTGGTCCACATTCCGCTAGAACACATTCACATTCATTGACAGTTGTCTCTCAGAGATGGGCGAGTGACGACGTATGTGAACGAGGCTTCAGTCAAAACCAAAACACCAAGGAAGGCTGAGGAATAGTCACCCACTTTTATTATTATTATTATCATTATTAATAATAATAATAATAATAATAATAAACGAATTGTGTTTTAGTCATTTTTGTTCTCATCTTTTCTTGAATGCTTAAACTCCTCAACCCCATTTAGTATGTCAACATTTGTATCAGTACCAGCAGTTTGTAAGAAATTGGTCAGTAATTGATATGTCATATTTTGTTTCTCAGAATTCACCAAATTGATGCATTAAAATGAAATTATTCAAAATTTTCTCCCGGGGGGGCATGCCCCCGGACCCCCCTAGAGGATGACAATCCCCCCACCATAGTCGCCAAAGATCCTGTGGGAAACACTACAAACCCATTTATAATCGGGACAAAATACTTAAAGTTAGAGACAATTAAGGACCATGAGTCCAACAAGAACACTTGCACACACTTTAATGTGTATTTTGTACACGTTCAAGACCCATTTTTATGCATTTTCTGAGTCGGTCAACTTTATTTTAGGCACAAACTATATATCTGGGCTGATAAACCCAAACCTGCCGCAGTGGCTGGTGGCCAAAGAATATATATATATATATATATACACACACCTGCTTCACAGGTGGAAATCTCAACCACCCCAATGTTCAACTCAAAGTTACGCCCTTGGTGATGCTAATTTCTGAGGTATTATACGTTAGCATTAAGCTAGCGGACTTTATGCTTAGTGATACTGGCTGTGTGTGTTTTGAATGTTGTTTCGAACTATAATGTGGGTTTACTCTCAAAGTGCACCAGATTAATTCATTTAGATTGCAAATGTTCAGAATTTTCTTCTCCCCAATGCATAAAAAAATTTCAGGCACAGGATTTTTTCCTGCTTCAAGCCCTGGATTAATGTCTTTTATACGTTTATATACAGTATGTGTATGTATATGTGTGTGTGTGTGTGTATATATATATATATATATATATATATATGTATATACATATATATATATACATACTATGGCATGCTATTCAGGAAATTAATCTTTGAATATATTGAATGAATGTTTGAATATATGGATTGAATCTTTGATATCTAAAAAAATAGAGAATATTGAATGAAATTCAAAACCTAGTTGTATACTTTTCATCAAAGTGATCAGTTATCAAAGTTCTGAATTCGCTGATTTTACAAATGGCATCAGTTGAAATATTTCAGTACTTTCTTGAATTGGAAAACTTTTTTGCTACAGGTTGTAGGCCTACTCCAAATGACACTAACAGTTTGGAGACTATATCGCGTCACCTTGAGGATCATATTTCCATTATTGCGACATTCATGGTGCTTATGAGTAATAATGTTCAACAAAGCATTGCTGAAAGAACATTATGCGTCATTCTTGAAGGAATTTACGAGTCTCTAAGGGAGATGTCGGCGGAAATAACATTCCAGTTGGAAGTTGATGTACAAGCGCATGGCATGGGTACTCATTCTGCAGCTCAGAGAGGAAGGCCGAGGTAAGTAGCCTATTATTTCAAGTGTATGGAGATTGAGGCTGATTGAGGCTGATGCAGGCCAAGAGTAATCTCTACTTAGTAGCTACATGGAACAATAAAGAAGTTACAAACGTTTTTATTTATATAAAAATATTATATTTTTTTATATTATTATTTAAAATATATTATAGGCTGCAATGTAATAAGACAATGTATTCACACTGTATGAAGTAACACATAAACCCAGAATGCTCAGCTGATTCACATGCGGGACTTAGGCTTTAGCTGGATGGCCATATCTCGGATGCTGTCTGTAAACATCCGAACACTGTACAACCACAGGACACAACTCGGTCTGGTGCACTATGGGAGTTTCACTGACATTGCAAATGTCGATCTGGATCGACTTATTGCTGAGATTCTCAGACAAACACCCGGTTCTGGAGAAACCTATGTCACTGGTAGTTTGAGAGGATGAGGAAATGCCTTCCTGGAGATCAGGGTCATCAGAGAGGTATTCTTCCTCAAATAGGTCAAGGTATGTACTACAAAATAAAACAAGAATACTCTGTAATTAAGGTACAAATATGATGTTTGTTCACACAGATAGTTGCATTACCACAGGACAAAGAATTTCCATGATGGTTCAATAACTTGAATTGTCTTGAGTGGACAGTGAATTATTTTAAGGTGTAATACCATTTGACTGCTGCCTGTTGTAAACAGCGCATAACAAAATCAGCAGCTGGGTTGTGCGGCAGTGTGTATATTTGTGCTTATGTGACCACTATGAAACAATCAGAAAAAAATTTCATATTTCTCTGATTCACCAGTTGCCTTGCAACCACTGCTCACTCTCCTGGTTCAACCTCTATGTCACTCTACCACTGCTGCTCTCTCCCTTTCTCTTACTCAATGAAGTGGTGATAACTTGATCACATGGCTGATACACAAATGAAATAGCACAGACCCACGGATGTGCTTGCATGAAAGTACACGCGTCTTTGGGCGGGCACAGGTTTATTTGTCAGTCAGAGTGGTTCATATCAAAACAAATCCAGAGGGAGTGCAACTTTCTTCTCTGTTCAGGACACCATGACTCCACAATATTTTTACATAGGAAATAGCTCTTTGCTGAAAATACTGTATGAAAAGAGATGAAATATTCAGAAAAGATGGACCTGTAGGGTGTGCTGGATGAACTATTGCCAGATGCACTGGGTTGAGTGGGACCATGGGACACACCGGAGGTTTTACATCTCGCAGAGATGTGATGCCTGTTGCTACTAGCATTGACAGTGGGGCCAACTGACAAGCCATGAGTGTTGCCACTGGAGATGGCAGGAGTTCCACTGGAGATGGTGAGAGTCTCATCAATAGTGGTGACACCAGCACTAGTGGACATGGTGAGGGTGTCGGCTGGGATGGAAGGTGCATCAGTGCAAATATCTTGGGTAGCAAAACACCACATAACTTCGTCACCACTGGAGATGGAAGGGGTATGACTGGAGACGGAATGGGCCCCAGACGTGAAGATGTCTAGGACAACATCTTTGGAAATTTCAAAGTGTGCCAATGACTGACAGTTACAGTCATTGGCACACTTCCAATGACTGTAACTGTAACATGGAAAAGTAACTTATGAGTAACATTTAACTCATATGACAGTGTACATCAGAACACATTTAGGGCTGTACAATACATTATTTTGTGGTAGATTAAAAAAGGGTAATGTATTATTTTTTTGCCCAAAAACATTATTTCAAATAAATTTGATTTAAAAAAAAAAAGACTTAACATCTGATGTAATAGTGTAACCACAAAATATTTACCACATTTGTCAGTGTCAGATATTTCTGCCAAACCAGGGTCCATCGCTGCTTTCTCCATCAGATGACTGTCAATGCAAACAGATAAATACAATAACTTTTATGAATCCAACAGTCAATACTGACAACAAAACATTGTAATTGACTTTTAGAGCATACTCCAAGTAACTGTTTAAATCAATTGGAAATTACAATATTGCCATTTTGACTGCCACTATCATAAACATGTCTTGAAATCGTCAGTACTACTTACAGATTCTTTTTCCTCACTTAAAATGATCTTGTCAGGCCTGACATAAATGGACTTCTGATGAAAGAGTTTTTTCACAAGGTCTCCATTCAAACTCTGCGTGGGGGTAAGGGATGGCTCAACTAGTTTGTTGTAGCATGGCAGCAGGATTTGTAACCTAAAGGAAGGAAAAACACACTGTATATGAAACTTCTGTTGAAGCTAGAAGAGCACACAGTACAAGGAAAATATTTATTTTCAATAAATCATTGGTATGAACACAGAAATTTACATTCTGTCATTTTCTCAGTTCAACCAACTTCAATTTACTTCTGTTATTTAGTATAACCTTTTAAAAGATATTTCTTCAGAATTTAACTTTATTTGATAGCAACAGATGAAGACAGACAGGAAAGGGTGAGAGAGAGAGAGAGAGAGAGAGAGAGAGAGAGAGAGAGAGAGAGAGAGAGAGAGAGAGAGAGAGAGAGAGAGGATGACATGCAGCAAAAAGCCCGGGTTGTACTCGAACCCCAGCTGTTGTGGGGAGGACTTGGTCTTTAGTACATGGGGTGCACACTCTAGCAGGTGAGCTAGCAGGACGCCTCAGATCAGTATAACTTAGAATAGAATTGTTATGAGCTATTTACAAACATAATGTATCAACAAAATGTGTGTGTTCGTCTTATTATATATCCCAGCAAGCCTGTCGGATATCAGCAGCAGCAAAAGGTAATGTAAAATGATAAAATAATATTCAAATTTACAACACATAAGCACTCATAATAAAGCTTTCATTGTATAGTATGCCATGGTATTCTTGCAAAAATACAATGAAAAGAGGTTACAAACTGGCTAGAACTTACCTGCATCCCTCCACAGCTGGCTGGAAGGCTGCTGTTATTGCCTGCATTATTTTTGTCAGAATCCCAGTCACAGCCTAATTCCAAGGCAGACTTGATGTGGCCGTTTTCAAAAAGCCAAGCCTTTTTGGCACGTCTTGGCACATCTGTCGCTTTATGGTCTGGCAGTAGAATCACCTCTTTGAAAAAGGACGGAGCCACAGAACTGCCTTGCGCCTGAAACCTTAGAAACATTAAACAAAAAATATAACTTCATACAAACAGACAGTGTTCATAGTAATTTAACTAACTGTGTTCCAGTGATTAATACAGCAGTAATACAAATTATTAATTCCATTGTCCATCTCCATCAAGCATAGTCTTGGAGGGGATTATGCATTTGTCTGTCTGCAGTTAATTTCGCATACTACTGGACCGATCAGCCAATTTTGGCACACTTTTATAACTGTATCATTGAAAAACAATTTTATTGACTCTTCTATTTTACTGTATTTCACCATTGGCTGCTGACTCATCACTCCCTCTAATGTAGATTCCACATAGCCCAATCAGTAGTGATGCGTCGAACAGGTGACAGTCTGCGATCGTTTTCAGAACGCACTCAAAAAGCAACTTGTTGAAGCTTTGAATAAATTACTGTACAAAAAGGGAGAAACAAACGTTGACAAACACGGTTCCATAATGGGTGGTTCCTATTGTATCTAAACAATATATAAAGAGTTTCTCTTTCAGTTCACGAAATCCCTGCAGCCACAGCATTTGATTAATCCGCAGTCCCGGAGAAGTGCCGCGCCAGAGCGCATTGCCATTACGCACGGAAATATTGTTAAATATATTTGTTTAACATGTTTTTATTGGGCATCAACAAACTGATTAATCCAGGTGTGCCTGACCAATGTTGAGAGGTCAGACACACCTGGATTAATCAATTGGTCCAATAATGTAAGACAGGAAATAAACGAGCTGGCTTATTTCAGGAAGTAGTGGAGCTGTGCATAAAGCCCATTCAGTGTGAATTTAGGTTTATATTTTTGTTCTTTGTTCTTACTAATAAAGGTTGTCAAGTTCAATGGCATTTCATTATACTGTCGTTTTGTTCCTAATATACATTTGGGATTTGGTAGGGTCGGGTGGCGGTGGGGGGGGGCCCGAAGAAATGTTTTTGCTTAGGGCCCCATTTTGGTCAGGGGCAGCCCTGGTTGCTCTGTTGTTCAAAGGTGTGACACAAATCAACTTGCCTTCACCCAACGTTACTCTACTTTATGAACTTTGACCCATAGACCATTCCTCTACAACGGTTGCCATGGCGACTCACTGGGGTTGAGCAGTAACCCCACTAGCGACATCACGGCCAAGACCAAGATGTCCACCTGTGGGGCGGGATGGGGGACGCCGACCTCCGCCGGCTGCCAACTGGCAGGACAACGCCATCTACTGGTGTGAGTCTCCGTCGAGGCAGCGGAGCAACTCCATCAACATCACAGTGCACAGTAGGAGCAACTAGAGATTTATTTATATGAAGAAGTCTAAAAGTCCTACCCCCCATTCTTCACCACTAACAAATGCAAAAATCCAATAAAGTAATTTAAATGGACAGTACGGTGTGACGTCCCTGTTCTGTCTGCTTCTCTTCTCGGTGCCTTCCAGGAGAACCAGGAAGCAGTGGGCGGTCCTAAGCAGACCACACCTTAGGGTGATAAAAGGCCAGTCTGCTCGCTCTCTCTGGTGGTTGAGCAGCTGACTGCTGCTATGACCTACAACCTGCTGTAGTTTGTTCTCTCATATACATATACACATGCACACACCCACACACACTACATCTGATATACACCCACGTTATGTTCCTTTTGGGTTGTTTAAGTAAATAAACACTGAAACATTCTCAGAGCTCTGTGTCTCCTCTCTCCTTGTTTCAAACTGAGAGCCAGGCTTGTAACAGACGGGGGCTCGTCCAGGAAACTCCAGAATCCTGGATAGTATGGTTGCTTGTGTTGGGATGGTAGCAGGAGCAGATTTGGTTATCAACAGTTAATTATTAATGTCGATATGATTATCGGTATTAATAACTATATTTAATATACTATCATGATATAATCATGAACAAACGGGGCACCACCCTGGGATCAGGGAAAAGATAACCTAAAACTGTATTCAGTCTCAATATAAAGGTTTTATACTCACATGCCAATCATCGTGATCATTGGCATAGAAGTATAAAAACAATCTAACAATTAAAAAGGCGTGAAATTCAAGCACTAGCCTTCACAACCTGCTGTTATCCAGTGACATATACACAACAAGCACAAGAGACCGCTAGTTATAATATAATAAGATTTATTAAAATCAGTAGTAATGATCACAATCAATAACACTGCAATTAACAAAGCCTTATTACCTAACTACCTAACACACAAAGCTAAGCTACAGAAGACACACGTGGAGTGTGTGTGTGTGTGTGTGTGTGTGTGTGTGTGTGTGTGTGTGTGTGTGTGTGTAGCTATTCCTCCTAGCGCTCAGAGACGGGACAGCTGAACGTAGGATAGAATAGAATAGAGAGAGAGAGAGAGTTGAGAGATGGCTGGACGCAGCCACTGGGTGGAGCTATTTCCCTAGCATTCAGAGACAGAACAGCTGAGGTAGGATACGTGTGTGTGTGTGTGTGTGTGTGTGTGTGTGTGTGTGTGTGTGTGTGTTACCAGGAACAAAGAGGGGAGCAGGGAATGCGCGCGCACAAGATCGGTCCTCACTCTACACCAAGGTTCAGTAAGCGTGTTACCATCACATAGGAGCCCGTGAATGAACTGGCGTTCGTTTCGGCGGGACCCCGGTCTTTTAACTGATGGTAGATCACTTACTGAGCTCGTGAATGTGTCCGAGGTTGGACACGCGGTCCTTGGTCAAAACTTAAAACACTATCGAACCTATGCCTCTGCCCAGACAAATAGCCTCTTACTTTCGTTGATGTGCGTGAGTCCGTCCTATACAGGTGGTGGCACTTCTTGGCACGCCGGCGGCGACGGGCTGTGGTTCGCGAGTCCTCGTGCGGCAGCGGAGGGTGTGATGAGTCGGTTGAATCCAAGCGAGGGCGGGCGTAGAAGTTATCCTTCTCGCTGATCAACTTAGCTGAAGAGAAAACAGTTTGTGTTCTTCCTTCTGCAGGCAAACAAAGAGTCGCCCGGTGCAGCGATCTTCTCAGGATCCAAAATAATAAAAAAAAAGAAAAGGGTGAGTCAAGGAAAAAAAGAGAGGGAAAACAGTCTGTCTCCTCTCCAGCAAGTTTGGGGGAAAGACAAAGGAAACGCTGCAGACGTTAAAAGTTCACCTCCTTTTGTAACGGCGTGTTACCGTGGAGAGAGGGCGTTTAAAGGTGGACGCTGGCCTTTATACCCCATGGACCCCCCCACTCTAGTTTCTGGTTAGGTAGTCAGCTAGGGGAAAGGAGGTTCCACATTGTCCGGTTCTTGTGCTGTGCAGGTTAGTATAACCTTCTCCCTCTGGGTCTGGTTGGTTGCTGTGGGGTGAACCATGTCTGCTGTTGATGAGTTTTTGCAGAATCCCAGGGAGGATCTGAGCAGTGGAAGGTGGCTGACTATTTTGACGTGGAAATCCCTAATAAGGCCCTCAAAGACTGCATCTTAAGTATGATTAAGGACCGTTTGGTGCAGTTGAGGGTGTTTCCTGATAAATAGAATGTATTCAATTATTGTTATTTAAATCCTATAAAATGTAAATATGTTTTTAAGTGAGTGTGTAGGCATGTAAGACTTTATTAACAATAGTAGCTTAACGAACAAAGAATTCAGTCTCGACCCACCATCCTGACAGTCTAGAGGTCTTGGCTCTATATAAAAATAAAGATATTACAAATCCATATAATTAGGGATTCAAGCTTTTACTTTATTTTTACATTTTATTTATAATTCAATCTCACTGAGTTTTGAAACATCTTTTTTTAAGGGCGACGAAGACGTAGAAGTCTGGATGACTTCCAGTGTCCACGATTGGCGCTACGTTTCCACGTCCTCAGCTATATATATATATATATATATATATATATATACTGTATATGTATAAAATGTATTATAATTAGGACACAGCTTCTGTCTCTGATCTCTGCAGCTCAGAAGTGATGCTCGGTGCTGACCGCCACAACGTCATCATAGTCATCAGCCGAGCTCTGCTCGCCGTCGTTGGGTGGCACTGTTGCCACGGAGACGGGAAGGTGATTTCCTGTCAGAGGAGTTTGATAAGCAATATTAAAAGAAGGGTAAGCATGACAAAAAACAGTCAACATTACATAACTGTGATTGATTAATTGGTTGCTTGATTGATTGATTGATTGATTGATTGAATGATTGATTGATTGATTGATTGATTGATACCTGTGGTTCTCTGTCGATATAAAGACACCATGAGGACAGTGGAGATGCAGTACGGACAGAACACCACCAGGAGGCAGACCAGTCTGAACACGAGGTGGAGGGGTTCTGAGTCAGGGCACGAAGAGGGCGGGGCCGACGAAGAGGGCGGGGCTGACGAAGAGGGCGGGGCCACGGTTGCAGGTTTACCTGCAGACAGAAATCCCACCTCTTCAGGTGAATATCTGGATGAATGAACTGCTGGACTCAAAGATGACCTTTGACCTGCTCACCTGTGACCGTGACCCAGCTGGGCGGAGACTCTCCGTCACCGACGGTACACGTGTAGAGGCCCTCGTCAGACCTGGACACATGCTGGATGGTCATGTGACCTGTAGGCTCAGTCCCGATGAGGGAGCCATCCTTGTAGAAACCAGCTGGGAGGTCAGAGGTCGGCTTTGTCCTGCAGGACAGAGTGACCTCATGTCCCTCCATCACAGGGAGGACTGGACTCTGCAGGATCACCGGTCCACCTCAACACAGACACAGAAGTCCAGCTGACAACGAGACCTTTACTCTGGCGGGACGACTTTTATTTTGGATTGTGTGATCTTACCAGTGACGGTGACGTTGATGGTGTTACTGGTTTCTCCGTCTCCGGACTCACACCAGTAAACTCCACTGTCCACTGGGAAAATGTAGCTGAGGGTGCAGGAAGAACCAGCAGGTTTCCCCCAGCCACCATCTCCACACTGAGTCCTGGTTTTGTGTCTCGTGGTCCTCCTCAGAGTCCATCTAGCTGGACCCCCGTCGTCCTCACAGCTCAGAGAGAAGGAAGTCCAGCTGAAGAACTGGAGGCTGCTGGGACTCGTAGTCAGACGAACTGGAAGAGGAGGATGAAACAAGACCAGGTGAGATCCCGGTGTACCTGGTGTTTTCATCAACATACATATTTCCCAGCATGCATTGCAACAAAACCAATGAAAACGATTAGTTTAATGGAATGGTTTGAATTGCTCATGTAGAATTTTTAAAAATAAGATGGTATGATGGTATTTATTAGGACCACTGTAAAATAAAACACAGAGCCGAGAGAGAGGTGGCTATATTCAGAGAAACTAAAGTTTAGAAAAGTGTTAATTTGGGACTTTATTACAACCGGAACAACCGGATTGGTTGGTTGTGGTAGCTTTCACTTGTCATAGCTGTAATAAACTCACAAATGCTACTTTTACAAACTTTTTTCCCTGAATATTGCCGTCTCTCGGCTCCATTTATTGTATTTTATTTACTACAGTCCACCTAACAATACGTCGTACGATGACGACAGCGGTCCACAGACCAAAGCGTGAGGTCACGACGACTACCCCGACATCTTGTTTACAGTCTATGAAATGACACCATCTTTGATTTCCCCTTGAGGTCCCCTTTGCACTTATTTCCCCTTCCAGCCCCCCGGGGGGTCGAGATGAATCATTTTCAGGTTTGTGGACAATCAACAATGTTTTGAGCATTTCCTGACCTCGGCCTGTGGAGCAGCTCAGCAGCGAGGCCAGAACTGAAGAGGAAGGACACAACAACAGAGCAGGCTGGTGTTTATATGCAGGATAGAAACAGGATGGTCAAACAGGATGAGCATCGTTGAATTAGATGTCGTTGCATCAAAGACACGGCGGTACTTACGGAGCAGACACAGCACCGAGGGTTCGTCCATCCTTAACACTCGTGAGCTCTATGAGTTGATGAGAACGCTCCGGTGAGACCTGCCCTCTTCCTCTGTGATGGCATTTGACAGTGTTGTGGTTTCCTGTCCTCACACCTAGAAAAAAAAGATGGGTTTCATTTAAAAAATCAAGTACTGAGTACAACAACAACACACGCAAGTGAAGAGAAGAGCGTTGAGATGGAAAAAAGCAAAGACTGATGTCAGGAACCTTTAAAGGACAGTACAAAAATAAATAACTACAGAACAAGAATCTTGAAGATGTCATCACCGACTTCAGAGTGAGTTTCATTTTCACAAAGGAGCTATGTCTTTAATTATTCTTAATTGAGAACGTACTTTGTTGACGTCACTGTATGGGGGGTGGGGTGAACCAGGTTGGGGGTGTGGACTGGACCATGTGGGCCCGGTGTGGGATGCGGCTTGGGGACTGGTGGGCGTGGTCTAGGCGTGGTCCCCTTTTTAAGTAGGCTCATTGGAGATGTGCCAGGCCTGAAAGGCAGAAACTCAAAGCTGTGAGTGAAAATTAAGTCTAAGACGGAAAAAGGCGTGTCCTCTTGTTTACTCAGATCGAAGGACGCCCCTCTCAGCTTCAACGAGACAATTTCTTTATTAAGATAGGACAACGTGAGGGTGAAACCCCACTGCAGTGCGGACTTAGCCCCGGTAACAATCGGTGCCCCGAGTGAGGCTGTTTTAAGCACACGTTGTCACGGCAATCACCCTTTTTGTTTTTTTTTCCAGACTTTAAATTGTTTCCGTCCAATTATTCACGTCTTTATCTTCTGGTTACAGTGCAGCGGTTCCCCAGGGTTCATTTAGTACATCCCAGAGACATTCAAAGTACTGGATTATACCCCCTAGGCATTTTGACATGAATCATCAATTAATGTCAACAAAGCTTAAGTTTTAATTTGTTATGTGTTTTTTATTTTCTTTTAGCCGATGAGAGGGCAGAATTCTATTTTTTAAATATTTCTGTATTCATGAGGAATGAGCTCCTGATTCTGGACCATGAAGAAAATCTATACATCATCGTCATAAACGATTTTAAAAAAGCATCGTGGGAGCTGGTGTAGTGGGCACTCACTGCAAGAGGGTCGTGGGTTTGATTCCCGGGTCGGCCTGGGTTCCTTCTGTGTGGAGTTTGCATGTTCTCCCCGTGTAAGCGTGGGTTCTCTCCGGGTTCTCCGGCTTCCTCCCACAGTCCAGAGACATGCAGGATGGGGATAGGTTCATTGGTGACTCTGTGATAGACTGGTTACCTGTCTGTCTCTACATGTTGGCCCTGTGATAGACTGGTTACCTGTCTGTCTCTACATGTCGGCCCTGTGATAGACTGGTTACCTGTCTGTCTCTACATGTCGGCCCTGTGATAGACTGGTTACCTGTCTGTCTCTACATGTCGGCCCTGTGATAGACTGGTTACCTGTCTGTCTCTACCTTTCGACCCTGTGATAGACTGGTTACCTGTCTGTCTCTACATGTCTCCCTGTTATAGACTGGTTACCTGTCCAGGTGAACCCTGCCTTCACCCAGTCACAGCTGGGATCGGCTCCAGCCCACCCGCGACCCTGAATACAGGATAAGCGGTAGACAATGGATGGATGGATGGATCGTGGGAGCTTGATCACTGCATGCTCAGTGTGGTGCTGCTGGACATCAACAGCCTGGTTTGTTTGTGGTGCTGCATTACAACACCACTAGGGGGCAGACTATTAAAAGGAGGGAAGATCTGCAGGCTGCAAAATGACATGCATGTTCACCAGCAGCAGACATGTGGTCAAACACAGTAGATCTCCACTGACTCCGGCTCGGGCTCCGTATCAAAGCTGTTTACAAGCAGTAGAGACTCGAATGGCGTTTCGGTTAACCACAACAGGAACAAGTCAAATGTCCCATCCAGCAGCTTTGTGAAACCTTCTCAACCACACGAGGAAAACAGTTAGTGGCACCAAAGTTTATTAATAGGAGCGACTTCACAGATAAAATACAAACAACAAAAAGGTTAGTTATTATCTTTAAACCCTGACCACTAGAATACACTTATGGAAGAAAACAATGCTCTAAATCTGAGTAGCTGTGGTTGCATGCGTCCCATTTTAACTTAAAACTATACATATTAAAAGAGAAGCCAGACGTGTGAGGCGTTCAGGGACCAGATCCATGGCAGCTGGACTTCACTGGTTGGACTGGTCTACCTCAGTGACGAGTAGACGACCTCTGGCTCTGGTGGAAACTCTGGACACAAGATGAGAAACAAATCATCCAAATGTAAAAAGAAGTTCCATTTCTGATGCTATGATCTATATGTTATAACCAAGAAGACACTAGCAAGCTAACAGTCGTATTACCTTTGAAGATCACGTGGTAGCAAGTTAGCAAGTTAGCATTGCACCGGGAGAGGTTTCTCCTCTTTGAGGACGTTTTACAGCTGATGAGCCAAACCTGAGCCTGATTGGGTTCCAGCTAGAAACGCTCACCATGGCAACAAGGACCGCCTTCTTTCCTCCTCTGTTGCCATGGCTGCAGTTGCATTTGGTTCAAACATCACTGATTGTTTTGTTGCAGCTCAGTGAGTCTTCCATTGCAAATCCATGTTAGTTTGTTGTTCACGTAGGCACCGAGTTCACCTGGTATCAAACTTGTATTTGGACTCTGCTGTGTTTTATTCTTATATTGTCATTTTTCAGAGACAACTCAAGGTGAATTCTGTCGTATCTTATGGTCGTGTTTATGGCTAAAGACCCGACGTCACTGGAGGTTATTTATATGAAACAGGAAACTGGACGACCGCAACGCTCCTCACTTCGATTAAAACAGCTTCACCACTTTCTGTGAAGCAGACCAGACTCTGGCTGGAAGCCAACGCGCTTCAGATTCACAGTAACCATGAGGAAGTCGCTGCTGGTTGTTGCATGCAGAAATGTTAAAACAAGAATCAAGTGCATTGCTATTCTGCTTTGTATTTAAACATCTAACTGGAGCAGGAAATGTGGATTAATCCACCGCTGAAAGTAGTCCCCCAACAGAGTGACTTTGTCCTGCTGCTTGTTTGAGTAAATCTCCGATGTCATCCGTGATGTCATCATTTGGAACTTCTACTCCAGCAGCTGAAACCGAAACGGAACAGAAATTTGAATCAGGTTTTATTGTTATCGACACTTCACTGTCTAAACGTCACCTGCAGAGGAAGGTCATGTGATACGATCCAAAGCTCCGGAGCACACTGAATGGACCTCATGCTGGTCATTTTGAAAGGTAACACTCTAAGTCTAACCTGTTACTGAGTGTTCTGTCATGTGCTCCAGTAATAAACCAGAAAATACAACAAACATTAATTCAAAGTGAAATGTTTTCCTTCAGAAGTCAAAGGGAATCAAAAATCTGAATTCTGACTTTAGAAGACTTAGAACTGAGAAGTTGCTGCAGGACTGAGGACATATAGACGACGTAGGCTGCCATCTGGTGGTCTGCAACCTGAATGCAGCATGCTTGTCACGTGTTTCCTTGTAAAGTCTGAAGAATGAAGCATTGCAGACATTCAACTCTCACAGTAGACAGGATGTTGTGCATGAAATATATGAAACTCTGTATAGATTTGAAAGAAGGTATCTAACAGTAGCATTTATGTGGATCACAGAGGGATTACAGGGAATGAAAAAGCAGAGGAACTGGCAAAACAGTCACTAAAGCAGAATAACATAACGAACATTTCATTTAGCAAAGCAGAAGCAAGAGATATAAATAAGAAAAACATCGTAAAAGAATGGCAACGATTGAGGGTAGGACATTCAAGACTTAATAAAACATTGCATTTAATAAATAAACATCCTACAGGTTTATGTGAGAGTTGTATAGGATCAGAAGAGTCAGTTAAACATGTCCTTATGCACTGCCAAAAATATTCACAAGAACGGGAAACATTAATAAGGGAAATAAAGGAATAGAAGGTTTTAGTTTGGAAAATGTATTTGAAGCTGGGGAAGGAAAACTATTTACATATTTGAGACAAACGGGATTGAAGGGAAGAATTTAACAGATTAATGGGTGGATAACTCTGGTTCACACTCCAGCATAGTAGGTGGCGGTAATGCACCTTAACGCTGGTTGCCAACCGCCAAAAAAGAAACCCACGAAGAAGAAGAAGAAGTAATAGTAGTAGTAGTAGTAGTAGTAGTAGTAGTAGGAGGAGGAGGAGGAGTAATCTGCACGTATTAATAGGCGAATTCGACTTGATGTAGCCGCCTGCAGCGCGCTACCTAACGTGATGTATTGTGGGTTGAAAGCGATCAGTGTTGGGCAAGTTACTTCAAATGCGTAATGCATTATTTATTACTTGTTACTGTCATTTCAAAGTAATTAGTTACATTACAATATTACTGTCTTTGAATTGTAAGGCATTACACTACTTTTACATTACTTTTGCATTACTTTTCGCTAAAATAAAAGGAAATATGGATTTTTTGTTCTCAATAGATCTTCTTGTGTTCAATGCAGCTCATTACACAGCAGGATGTGATGTTTTTCGCTTCAAAATAAAAGAACGAAAAACGGAAAATGACTCGTATCCCGTTATTCGTTTTAAAAACGGAAAACGAGAAACAGAAAACGACTCGTTAACTGATATTAGATATTGTGTTCATGAATGGGATTCGGGGATGAAATAACAGGGCCATTTTTCATTCCAGATTTGCCGTACGTCTTTTTTAATGACCTAGAAGGCGCTGTATGCTGCGAAATTACCTGAAAGCCTACCTGAGACATTTAGGGGAGCTCTAAAACACTGTTCATTACCGCTCTGACAGCGTCTGACGCTCGCGTTTTGAAGTAAACATACTGTTTTAAACTCGCACCAAAAGCGTTATGACGCGGACATAAAAGCGGTTCAAAACCGACCGGGAGAATCAGAGCCTCCGCCTCTTCGCCTCCGCCTCTCAGCTGTTGATCCTCGGTGTGCCGGGTCGGCTGCGCTCTGACCGACCGGGAGCCGCTCCGTGAGTCGTGTCCAGCTCATGGAGCCTGCTAACAACAGCGCTTAATTAACATAGTGTAGAGTCACACGGACCGGCTTTCACACTTTTGTGTGGAGCGTATGCCCATCTCGGATCGCGAATGTAGAGTCAATTGATTTCGGGTTTAAAATGCATTGTAACGCGCGTTACTGAGATTTGTACCGAGTAAAATATTACCATCCATCCATCCATCCATTTTCTTCCGCTTATCCGGTACCGGGTCGCGGGGGCAGCTGCCTGAGCAGGGACGCCCAGACTTCCCTCTCCCCGGACACTTCCCCTAGCTCCTCCGGGAGGACCCCAAGGCGTTCCCAGGCCAGCCGGGTGACATAGTCACTCCAGCGTGTCCTGGGTCTTCCTCGGGGTCTCCTCCCGGTGGGGCATGCCTGGAACACCTCCCGAGGGAGGCGTCCAGGGGTCATCCGATGCAGATGCCCGAGCCACCTCAACTGGCTCCTCTCGATGTGGAGGAGCAGCGGCTCTACTCCGAGCTCCCCCCGTGTGACGGAGCTCCTCACCCTATCTCTAAGGGAGCGCCCCGCCACCCTGCGGAGGAAGCTCATTTCGGCCGCTTGTATCCGGGATCTTATTCTTTCGGTCATGACCCAAAGTTCATGACCATAGGTGAGGGTAGGAACGTAGATTGACCGGTAAACCGAGAGCTTCGCCTTTCGGCTTAGCTCTCTCTTTACCACGACGGACCGATACAGCGACCGCATTACTGCAGCCGCTGCACCGATCCGCCTGTCAATCTCGCGTTCCATCCTTCCCTCACTCGTGAACAAGACCCCAAGATACTTAAACTCCTCCACTTGAGGCAGGAACTCCCCCCCGACCTGGGGGGAGCAAGCCACCTTTTTCCGGTCGAGAACCATGGCCTCAGATTTGGAGGTGCTAATCCTCATCCCGGCTGCTTCACACTCGGCTGCAAACCGCCCCAGGACATGCTGGAGGTCCTGGCTCGAAGGAGCCAACAAGACCACATCATCCGCAAAAAGCAGGGTTGAAATCCAGTGGCTCCCGAACCAGATCCCCTTCGGCCCATGGCTGCGCCTAGAAATCCTGTCCATAAAAATAATGAACAGGACCGGTGACAAAGGGCAGCCCTGCCGGAGTCCAACATGCACCTGGAACAGGTCTGACTTACTGCCGGCAATGCGAACCAAGCTCCTGCTCCGGTCATAAAGGGACCGAACAGCCCTTAGCAGAGGGCCCCCGACCCCGTACTCCCGAAGTACCTCCCACAGAATGCCACGAGGGACACGGTCGAATGCCTTCTCCAAGTCCACAAAACACATGAGGACTGGTTGGGCAAACTCCCATGAACCCTCGAGCACCCTGCGGAGGGTATAGAGCTGGTCCAGTGTTCCACGGCCAGGACGAAAACCGCATTGTTCCTCCTGAATCCGAGGTTCGACTATCGGCCTAATTCTCCTCTCCAGCACCCTGGAATAGATTTTCCCGGGGAGGCTGAGAAGTGTGATCCCCCGATAGTTGGAACACACCCTCCTGTCCCCCTTTTTGAATAGAGGGACCACCACCCCGGTCTGCCAGTCCAGAGGCACTGTCCCCGACTGCCACGCGATGTTGCAGAGACGTGTCAACCAAGACAGCCCCACAACATCCAGAGACTTGAGGTACTCAGGGTGGATCTCATCCACCCCCGTTGCCTTGCCACCGGGGAGCTTCTTAACTACCTCGGTGACTTCAGCCCGATAGTCCTCCTCCATGGCCTCCCCGAACTCTTCCCAGACCCGAACTTTTGCTTCAGCGACCGCCCGTGCTGCAGCACGCTTGGCCTGCCGGTACCCGTCAGCTGCCTCGGGAGTCCCCCGAGCCAACCAGGTTTGGTAGGACTCCTTCTTCAGCTTGACAGCATCCCTTACTTCCGGTGTCCACCACTGGGTTCGGGGATTGCCACCACGACAGGCACCGGAGACCTTACGGCCACAGCTTCGAACAGCCGCGTCCACAATGGAAGCAGAGAACAAGGTCCATTCGGACTCAATGTCCCCAGCCTCCCTCGGGATCTGGTCATAGCTCTCCCGGAGGTGGGAGTTGAAGACCTCCCTGACAGAGGGTTCCACCAGACGTTCCCAGCAGACCCTCACAACGCGTTTAGGTCTGCCAAGTCTGTCCAGCTTCCTCCCCTGCCAGCGGATCCAACTCACCACCAGGTGGTGATCAGTTGACAGCTCAGCCCCTCTCTTCACCCGAGTGTCCAAAACATACGGCCGGAGGTCAGATGACACAACCACGAAGTCGATCATTGACCTCCGGCCTAGGGTGTCCTGGTGCCATGTGCACTGATGGACACCCTTATGTTTGAACATGGTGTTCGTTATGGACAAACCGTGACCAGCACAGAAGTCCAATAACAGAACCCCACTCGGGTTCTGATCGGGGAGGCCGTTCCTCCCAATCACGCCCCTCCAGGTAACACTGTCGTTGCCCACGTGAGCGTTGAAGTCCCCCAGTAAAACAATGGAGTCCCCGGTTGGAGCACTCTCAAGTACCCCTCCCAAGGACTCCAAGAAGGCCGGGTACTCTGCACTGCCGTTTGGCCCATAGGCCGAAACAACAGTGAGAGACCTATCCCCGACCCGAAGGCGCAGGAAAACGACCCTCTCGTTCACCGGGGAAAACTCCAACACATGGCGGCCGAGCTGGGGGGCTATGATCAAGCCCACACCAGCTCGGCGCCTTTCACCGCGGGCAACTCCAGAGTAGAAGAGAGTCCAGCCTCTCTCAAGGAGTTGGGTTCCAGAGCCCAGACTGTGCGTGGAGGTGAGCCCGACTACCTGTAGCCGGTACCGCTCTACCTCCCGCACTAGCTCAGGCTCTTTACCCCCCAGTGAGGTGACATTCCATGTCCCCATGGCTAGAGTCACCGTCCGGGGATTGGGTCGCCGGGGCACCCGCCCAGGACAGCCACCCAAATCCCACCGCACCGGCCCCTTCTGAACCCTCCTGCGGGTGGTGGGCCTACAGGAGGGCGGGCCCACGTCGCTCTTTCGGGCTGTGCCCGGCCGGGTCCCGTGGGCACAGACCCGGCCACCAGGCGCTCGCCTGCGAGCCCCAACCCCGGGCCTGGCTCCAGGGTGGGGCCCCGGTGACGCCAATCCGGGCGACGTAAACTTCCTCGATTTTAACTTCTTCATTAAGGGCTTTGGAACCGCTCTTAGTCTGACCTGTCACCTAGGACCTGTTTGCCTTGGGAGACCCTACCAGGGGCATTAAGCCCCGGACAACATAGCTCCTAGGATCATTCAGGTGCTCAAACCCCTCCACCACGGTAAGGTGTC
Organism: Eutrigla gurnardus; assembly: GCF_963514095.1. Lineage (NCBI taxonomy): Eukaryota > Metazoa > Chordata > Actinopteri > Perciformes > Triglidae > Eutrigla > Eutrigla gurnardus. The sequence goes on along the minus strand of NC_139934.1, from coordinate 2,074,834 downwards.
GGTTCAAGGAGGGGCAAATATTACCAGTTTTTTTGTAATGCCTTACATTACCGCGTTACAGCAAAACGTAATGCATTACAGTAATGCATTACTTTTGTAACGCGTTACTCCCAACACTGAAAGCGATGCATGATGGCTAGAATTGTGTCCGACTTAGCAGCCGACTGCAAAGACGTCACAGACCATATCACGTGACCCAAAACATCGCGGGAACAAGTTTTTAAGAGCCGCTTCTTGCAGCGCTTGGCAGCGCGGTCCACGGTGGCTGCAACCGGCTTGTCCACACCTCCGCTACAGCGGAATGGTTCTCATTGGTTAAAAGTTCAATGACGTGTGTTCAGGTCCGCACTCGGCGGCAACCTTGTGGTGAAATGATATTTTTTATTTTGGTCGCATTGATCTCATGGCTTGATCTAAAGTTCCGTGCATTGTGTTGTGAGTCGGCCTATTATATGTGAGGTCTGGTTAATACAAACACAGAATGATAATACAAATATACTGGGAAAAAAGAATGCCTTCCACATGTTGCCTTGTGTGTGTGTGTGTGTGTAATATATATATATATATAAATTTATATATAACATATCCTCTTTGGTTTGCTTCTGTGTTCTATCGCTTGAGCACCATAGTGACTTTGTTGTCCGACTTGACGGCGTTTGGCTGCCGTCTCTTTTAGAGCCCGCCCCCTCAGACACCTGCAGCTCTCGTCGGCGTGATAAGTCAAGTCAAGTCAAGTCAAGACCATCCCGAACAAGCCTACTTATGCGTCAGGAACGACGTCATCAACGGCGCCGGAAGAAATCCCACGGTTTCTACCAGGACATGTGGATAGGTGGGGAAGAGGTGCGAGGGTCTCACCTCCATGTATTGATTAGGACCCGGGACGGTGGTCCCCGTCCTGCTGAGCGGCGCCTTGAGTGAAGGTGAGTAGAATCCCCTGTATTCTGGTGCATTTTAACGTGGTTTGATACTTTTATCTTCTGGAACATGATATGATGTGTCATAGAGGGGGCAGGGGGGTAGTGATGGGCAAAGGGAAGCTTCGAAACAGTTCGAATCGAGGTTTCAGTCTGTGTTGAAGCCTTGAAACGAATATGAAACCTGACTCTACAGTGGCATCTAGTGGCCACTTCTGTGAACTACATGCTCTGGCCAAAGAAAACTCCTAATTATGTGCCACTATGAAATGAGCCGGTCTTAGGTTTCCTTAAGTTAAGTAGAATGCAGGTTGAATTAAAGAAACATTATTAAAAATAAACAAATGACACATTGTTATATGCAATACAATAATCAAAGATTTGTATTCAAAAATAATATTTGTTCAGCTCTTTTTGATCTGAGTCTGTTTCTTTTTTTTGGATAACACTTCCCCTGCTTTAGAAAAAATCCTTTCACAGGGTACACTTGTTGCAGGGACACTTAAACATTTCTTAGTCAGTTGGTACAAATTAGGGAAGACAGCACGTCGCTCTTGCCAGTATTTCAAAGGATCTGCCCGTCTTGGAATAAAAGGATCTCTTAAATAATTTTTCACTTCCACAGTTGCATCCGAAGTTGCACTTTGCACAATATGAGTTTGGTTCACTCGACTGTCAAACAGATCCCACAAACTCTCTGCTGATGGGGATGTTGATGCTGCTGATGTTGATGCCGATGGTGTAGGTGATGTTTGTGAGCCTGAGGATGAAGCTTGTGGGTCTATTTTGAATGCAAAACAGTAATTACTTTACAGTACATATCTTACATATTACTCTTTACATTATGCTACATCATGCAGTACACGGAAATAAAAACAGTACTCACCAGGTGTTAATGTAGCAGCACGTATCAACGAAGCACACTCACAAATAAGTTTCTGTTGTGCTTCATGGGCCTTCTGTGGGTTTCCAAATGCTATGGATTTAAAACGTGGGTCCAGCAATGTGGCAAAGGTTAACAAGGTTGACGTTTCATATGTGCCACATCTGCTTTGGATCCCATCTCTTAGCAGAGTGCCTAATGTACCAAACAAACACAAGCATTAATTATAACATTTAACATAATGATATGCATGGTCACATCTGGCATTGATGTTATTGCAATAGATTTCAAGAGTCGGATTGTGTGTTGAGCCCCTCATTTTGTCGTTGACTTTATGTTGGATCATTCGGTAGAGTGGAATAAGCTTTGATGCAGAGACTCTTTCCTCCTCGGACAGCTCCACAGTTGCCAATTTGAATGGTCGAAGAAGATCCAAGCACTCAGAAATGACCTCACATTCATAGTTGTTCAGAGGTGCTTGGTCTGTAGTCAGACAGGACAGGGAAGCAGCCACCGTCTGTCTTTCGTCATATAAACGTTGTAGCATGTCATATGTACTATTCCATCTTGTTTCAACATCTTGAATGAGTTTAAGGGCAGGCCTGCCCATACGTGTCTGCATCTCTGTTAGCTTCTCCCTGGCCTTGCAACTGGAGTGGAAAATGGCAAAAAAAAATTTGGCCTTCAGGCGGATCTCATTCAGTGGAGTTTCTTCCACTGCCTTCTTCACAATCAAGTTCAGAGTGAGGGCAAAACATGGCAAATGATAGAAGTTTTGGAGGTTCACACTCAGGACCATGTTTGCTGCATTGTCAGTCACCATGCAGTGTACCTTGGAGGTTAAACCCCACTCTTCCAGGAGCTCATGATTGGCCTGCATAATGTGCTGTGCCGCGTGTGTGTCATGAAACCGGGCAACACCAAGTACATACGTAGCCATCTCATCTTGGGGTGTGATGTAATGGCAGGTTATTCCAAGATAGCTCTCGGTGTTGATGGAAGTCCACATATCAGCAGTGAGACTCACAGCCTTCTGCACCTCAGCCTTAACCTTCTCCTTCGTGCTGGTGTACTTTTCAGTGACCATGTCAGCGCCTTCCGAGATGGGAGTACATAGTTGGGCTCAAGCTTATGCACAAAAGCCCTGAAGCCTTGGTCCTCCACAATGGTGAATGGCTGGAGATCCTTTACAACCATATCCACCAAAGCACCATCCAAATCCCTCTGCCTGTCTAAAAGAGCACAAAACAAAAACAAAACTTCAGACTATTAGACTGATCTCAAAATGCGAACAGCATTGCAAGGTGAATTTGGATGTATACAGTAACATTGTCACAGTGAATAAGTAGGAGAACGACCAGGTTTCCATAGTCTCAGGAAATCCCACTACAATTTAAAAAATGGAAAACAAGTATTAAAGCATACCTCTACTCAACGGTCTGGCATCAGTGGCAGCGGTGGCAGCAGCAGCAGCAGCAGCAGCAGCAGCAGGCCCGGGGAGATCATTGTGACCCTCTGGGGTTAGAACTCCAGGATGAGTGCATCTCAGGTGGCGCATCATTGAGGATGTATTATTGCAATAGGCAAGCTGCCTATTACAAATCATACACCTCACCTTATTTGGGGTTTCCAGTGTGAAATGCTCCCACACCACAGATCGTGTTCTCTTGGGTGGGACTTCCATACCTAAGCCTCTAATCTTATCTAACAATAAAGTATAATATCTAAAAATACTAATATCTAACAATAGGCTATATTACTAATATATAATAATACTAATACTAATACCTAAGGCTATATTACTAATTACAATATCTAATAATAATACTAATATCTAACAATATATTCTCACTAAGTCACTCTCACAAAATCTCTAATTCTCTCTATCAAACTATCTATCAAACTCTCTCTCAAACTCTCTCTCAAACTATGTCTCAAAATATCTGTCAAACTATGTCTCAAACTCCAACCACGAAAACCCTCAAAGAACTTGTGTTTCTGCGTGGTTTTTAAGCTTTTGAGATTGTTAATTGAACCAATGTAGTTAATTGCACTGCAAACCATGGCACCAATCGAAACTCAGCGATAGACGTTTCGAACCATAGAGGCGTTCCTTCAATCACTGAACAACAGTCACGTGACATGGGCGTCTCAGAAGCGCTTTTCGGCACAACGTTTCAAAACGTTTTGATCCGGGACTTCAGAGACGCGCCGACACGCCCGTTTCGGAAGTTACATCACTACAGGGGGGTATTTTTATTTTTATTTTTTTTTAATAAATAAAGTTTGTAAAATATATGGGTCCATATAGACTATATGCTTTTTAAGGAAAACTAATATAACCTAATGGCTCTTTACCTGCTGATAAATGTAACGAATGTTGAAAGCTACCGAGCGAGGCTACTTGCTAGCCTGCTAGCCTGATGCTAACGTTAGCGCAGCATTAGCTCACCTGCACTCCACTGTAAACAAACAGATGAAGGCTCATCCTGACGGAGCCCACGTTTTAACCAGGCCCACTTAAAGACTGTACTCCCTGAATTCAGTCAACATGTGAAATGTGCTACAAGGGGAAAAACATGCTGGAAGAACTACACAGTGCCTGTTTGCCTCAAAAGAGCCCAGACATATCAAGGACACTCACCATCCAGGTCACTCCCTGTTTGAACTGTTTCCCTCAGGCAGAAGGTACACTGAGCACCAGGACTAACAGACTCAAACACAGTTTAACTGCAGTAACCATCCTCAATGCTACCAGAGAACAATAACATAAGTGTACATGGCTGTATTGGATGAACTGTTCCCAACCTATACTCTTGTGTGGTCTGCTAACTATGTCCATACGTCTGTTGGTATGCATGTATGTACTGTTTTAACTGTGTGAGACTGGGTATGGATAACTGAGTGTGTATGCTGCTATGTCTCTATTAGAACTAGTAACATTAGTGCTAAATAGTTTTTAGGTCGTGACATTTCAACTGTCTGCTGTTATTTTACAGCGTCGATCCACGATGTGACGTGTTTCTATTGTCTGGTTTTTGTTCAGACGTAACGGTGGAGATCGGAAAAGACGTCACTCTAACGTGTCGCGGCCCACCGAACGCCGTGGTTGACATGGTGGCGTGGAGTAGACCAGATCTCCCAGAGGATGACTACGTCTTCTTCTACCGGGACAACCAACGCACAGGGGAGCAGTACCAGAAAAGTCACTACATCCGGGTGACGCTAAAGGATCCAGAGATGAAGGACGGAGACGCCTCGGTGGTTCTGAAGAACGTCACCCTGAACGACACCGGAACGTTCCAATGTGGGCTCAAGCTGGGGAACGGCACGGACACCTTCTGCACCATCGAGCTGGGGGTCACAAACCCAGGTGAGTCTGAGGGTCAGGAACCCGGGTGAGTCTGAGGGTCAGGAACCCGGGTGGGTCTGAGGGTCAGGAGCCCGGGTGAGTCTGAAGACCCAGTCCTTCCAGGTCCTTCAGATAGACTTCTGGTATTCAGAGAACACAGAATGTATTTAAGATCATTCAGTACTTTACCATGTCTAGTAGGAATATTCACTTTTTCATTTATTTTGCGACCAAAATAAGACCACGATGTCGTATTAGGACCATTGGTTAAAAACAAAACAAACGGAGCAGAGAGGTGGGCAATATTATGAGAGTATTAAATGTACGAGTTTATAAAGTCCTATCTTTAAAGAGGACATAACTCGCTGTGCATGATGTCTGTGTGTGTTTATATTCTATATTGCTGTTTAAATAAAATTGACTCTATTTCCGTAAATATTTGGTCAACTATTGAATATGACCCGTTCCATATGGGGTGTGTTGGTTTGACGATGATGATGATGTCATGCCTGTCTCCTCCGTAGGTCACACAGGGCCACGCGAAGGGATGGAAGGAAGCGAGGAAGTAGGAGACAAGGATGGAGGGAGAAGTCATTGGATACCAGCTTTTCCCATCATTGGTGCGGTGGTGGTGATGGTGGTGGTGGTGGTGGCGGTGGCGGTGAGTGGCTTTAAGTATCGGCGCAGCCGAGGTTTATGGGTACAGCATGACAGTGCTGGATTAGAGTCTGCTTAAGCCCTGATTATGCTTCCGCGTAGTGATCACGCAACGGCCACGCAACGGCGACGCAGTTGCTTGGAGACCGTGATGGTTCTGCGTTGGGTTTACGTGTCGAAATGTAAAGACTGACCGACCGAGACTCTTGACGTATATCGTCGTTAGCCTCGTTATAGCCTATTTGTTTACTTTCCCTTTTTAAACATCCACAATTTTTCAGAACTTGGTGTTTTATTTCTTTGTGCAAAAGCGACAAGGTGCAAACAATAAAACGAGGTGAAAACAATAAAAGTAGTATTAAAAGTTTAAATGGCGGTGTTTATGAGTGGAAAACGGATAGCGGTCTCCAGTGGATGTAGTTAGCGGACCAATCACAGCCGATGCCGCTGCGTTGCTGTTGCGTTGGTGTTGCGTCGCCTCGACGCGCGTCTAGGATTTTTGGGAGGCACACGTCAGGCCCTTGCGTCGGACGCAAGGGGGGTCCGCAAGGACGTAAGGGGTCCGCAAGCCCCCTTGCTTTGTGTCGACGCGGAAGCATAACTTGGGCTTTAGATGGAGGTCGTTAGTGTGGCAGACTCTCCCGACAGTCAGTGAACATCCAGCTTAAAGCGCATTGATTGGTCGGAATGACTGCATATTAAATTAGTGCAATAGAAACATTATTTGCCAGACTGCTTGTTTTTAATGCATCGACTATTTGCTCAGATTTCTTTAATTGATTCCATGCTTTTGTTAAAGCTGAATTCATATATATATTTAGATTTGCCCTTTAAGGATACCACAGGCTTCCTGTGGATATTTGCCTGTTTGTCCATAAATGATCATTAATTTGCCAATTACGACATTTAACATAAATGTCTCAACAGGATCAAATCAATGTATTTTTATTTAAATGTTCCTGACGGCAGTGAAAATGTTTGAAAAGCTAAACAGCAACTCATTTTAACAACAGGATGATGGAAACGTTCCGGTCATCCCCATCCTGCCGGCTGACTACTGACTACAGACATTTGTGTAAAAGTTATGATTGGACAAAACTATTTTCACAACTCTCAGGGAAAGGTCTGTGAAAATGATTGTTTCCGGCTTTGAGAATCTTATCTGTTTTTCTGCAAAAGATGGGATTATTGTACTAACGCTCTATTTACTTTAACAGTATTGATCATGTAGGCCTTACCGTTACACTGACCTCTGCCTGGCACTGGTAGTTCACTGGACCATAGGTCACCATGAACACCTGGTGATTCATGCATCTGATCAAACACTGAGACTACTATCACTGCCTTCGCACCAATACCAATGAACTGTAAAATTGTATAGTAAAATAATTAAAATGAACGAGCTGTAATAATAATGTAAATCCAAAACCTGTTGCACAGTTTCTTGTGTTGAGATGAAAACATATACTTTTAGAGCCAAAAAATGATAACAATATAAATGTCTTTATTATAACCAATAATGCTTGTGTCTGTACTGAACTCTTCTTCATGTCTTTTAAAGCTGTCATGTTTCTATCGGAATATTTTTATTTTTTCACATTCTTAAAAAACAAATAAACACTAAATTCCACTGAAAAGTTGAATCATTGTGATTATTATTACTGACGCACGAACGTGTGAGCATGGTTTTCATTGTTCCATCCATCCATCCATTTTCTGGTTTTCATTGTTGGCAGATGAATTTGTTTTATACATTATATACAGTATATACATATATATACTGTATATATATAAATATATATATATATACACACACAGTATATATATATATACACTCAACAAAAATATAAACGCAACACTTTTGTTTTTGCTCCCATTTTTCATGAGATGGACTTAAAGATCTAAAGTTCATTCCAGATAGACAATATTACCATTTCTCTCAAACATTGTTCACAAATCTGTCTAAATGTGTGATAGTGAGCACTTCTGCTTTGCTGAGATAATCCATCCCACCTCACAGGTGTGCCACATCAAGATGCTGATCTGACATCATGATTAGTGCACAGGTGTGCCTTAGACTGTCCACAATAAAAGGCCACTCTGAAATGTGCAGTTTTGTCTCACAGCAAAATGCCACAGATGCCACAAGCATTGAGGGAGCGTGCAATTGGCATGCTGACAGCAGGAATGTCAACCAGATCTGTTGCTCGTGCATTGAATGTTCATTTCTCCACCATAAGCCGTCTCCAAAGGCGTTTCAGAGAATATGGCAGTACATCCAACCGGCCTCACAACCGCAGACCACGTGTAACCACACCAGCCCAGGACCTCCACATCCAGCAGGTTCACCTCCAAGATCGTCTGAGACCAGCCACTCAGGCAGCTGCTGAAACAATTGGTTTGCATAACCAAACAATTTCTGCACAAACTGTCAGAAACCTTCTCAGGGAAGCTCAACTGCATGCTCGTCGTCCTCATCGGGGTCTTGACCTGACTCCAGCTCGTCGCCGTAACAGACTTGAGTGGGCAAATGCTCACATTCGATGGCGTCTGGCACGTTGGAGAGGTGTTCTCTTCACGGATGAATCTCGGTTTACATTGTTCAGGGCAGATGGCAGACAGCGTGTGTGGCGTCGTGTGGGTGAGCGCTTTGCTGATGTCAATGTTGTGGATCGAGTGGCCCATGGTGGTGGTGGGGTTATGGTATGGGCAGGCATCTGTTATGGACGAAGAACACAGGTGCATTTTATTGATGGCATTTTGAATGCATAGAGATACCGTGATGAGATCCTGAGGCCCATTGTTGTGCCATACATCCATGAACATCACCTCATGTTTCAGCAAGATAATGCACGGCCCCATGTTCCAAGGATCTGTACACAATTCTTGGAAGCTGAAAATGTCCCAGTTCTTGCATGGCCAGCATACTCACCGGACATGTCACCCATTGAGCATGTTTGGGATGTGCTTGACCGGCGTATACGACAGCGTGTACCAGTTCCCACTAATATCCAGCAACTTCGCACAGCCATTGAAGAGGAGTGGACCAACATTCCACAGGCCACAATTGACAATCTGATAAACTCTATGCGAAGAAGATGTGTTGCACTGCATGAGGCAAATGGTGGTCACACCAGATACTGACTGGTTCTGAGTCCCCAGACCCCCAATAAAGCAAAAAAATGCACATTTCAGGGTGGCCTTTTATTGTGGACAGTCTAAGGCACACCTGTGCACTAATCATGATGTCAGATCAGCATCTTGATGTGGCACACCTGTGAGGTGGGATGGATTATCTCAGCAAAGCAGAAGTGCTCACTATCACACATTTAGACTGATTTGTGAACAATGTTTGAGAGAAATGGTAATATTGTGTATCTGGAATGAATTTTAGATCTTTAAGTCCATCTCATGAAAAATGGGAGCAAAAACAAAAGTGTTGCGTTTATATTTTTGTTGAGTGTATATACATATACTGTGTATATATATATATATATATATACACAGTATATGTATATATATGTATATACTGTATATATATACAGTATATATATATACACAGTATATACATATATATACAGTATATATACTGTATATATATATACAGTATATACATGTATATACAGTATATACATGTATATACAGTATATACATATATATACTGTATATATATATATATATATACACAGTATATACATATATATACAGTATATATATGTATATACTGTATATATATACATATATATACTGTATATATATGTATATACTGTATATATATGTATATATACACACAGTATATACATATATATACAGTATATACATGTATTTACTGTATATATATATATATATACAGTATATATATGTATATATATATACACATCAGTGTCAGTGATGTGTATATATATATATACAGTATATACATATATATACAGTATATATATGTATATACTGTATATATATATATATATATATATATATATACAGTATATATATGTATATATATATACACATCAGTGTCAGTGATGTGTTATCTCCTGTGCCTTTAAAAGACTCAAGTCACAACAGTGATTGGAGCACTTCCTCTGTAGCATCCTCACACGTTGTTGCACTGTAACTGCTCCTCTTGATCAAGATTAAAGTCAGACGTCGACTTTACTTATGTCTCCGATCTCCTCCTTGGGTGAATTTATTCTTTATGGACAAATTCTTTTAACAAACGCCATCTACTGGTGTGAGTCTCCGTCGAGGCAGCGGAGCAACTCCATCAACATCACAGTGCACAGTAGGAGCAACTAGATATTTATTCATATGAAGAAGTCTAAAAGTCTTACCCCCCATTCTTCACCACTAACAAATGCAAAAATCCAATAAAATAATTGAAATGGACAGTACGGTGTGACGTCCCTGTTCTGTCTGCTTCTCTTCTCGGTGCCTTCCAGGAGAACCAGGAAGCAGTGGGCCGTCCTAAGCAGACCACACCTTAGGGTGATAAAAGGCCAGTCTGCTCGCTCTCTCTGGTGGTTGAGCAGCTGACTGCTGCTATGACCTATTTAATATATTATCATAATATAATCATGAATAAACGGGGCACCACCCTGGGATCAGGGAAAAGATAACCTAAAACTGTATTCAGTCTCAATATAAAGGTTTTATATAGGGCCCGACAGATATTGATTTTTGAGTGCCGATGCCGATGCCGATTATTTTCAGAGAAAAATTACGATAACGATTTAATCGGCCGATTATAAAAAAAAAAAAAAGCATATAAAACGTATTTTTTGATACCTTCAATATACTTTAAACACTTTTGACGAATATGTGAATTGAATGCAGAACCTTTGAGTGTTTTAGAATACATTTACAGTCAAATTTACAGTAGGCCCCTTGGTGAAGTAGTCCCAAACCTTGCTATGAGTCTTATCTGACATCTGTAAAAGGAAAAAAATGTCATAAATATGCATTGGCTTAAGAAATTAAGTTTTAAAAAATATTTCTTAAGTTACTTGGGGCATTTTGAAACTCGGATATAAAGCATTTTCCATCTGCAAGGCTTATACATAAATATACCTTATTTACAAATTATGCATTTATTATAAGCTACCGCAATCAAATGTAAAATAAATAAATAAATAAATAACTCCCAATGTGCTGCGCTCGTGAGCAGTGACTAACACGTCCGCACTGAGCAGTATGGTCTCACCGTTAGAGTCTACAGTATAACAAATTAACATGGCCTCGGACCTAAAGAAAAACAGACAGAACATGCTCAAACAACGCGTCTTGTGTACATTGGTGAGGTGAGCGCGCAGCTGCCTGAGCGAACGTGCTTTCATGTTGTACGGTAGAATTCAATCTCCTCTTTTTTACTCCGGCTAAAGTTGCTAGTTAGCAAGGCTAGGTTAGCTTTACTGTATTTGAAGGGTAGTGGGGGGTTAGGTGTACTTTTCCTTTTTTTTAAGCATGACCTACACGTTTAAAAGGACCAATTGTTCATTACACAAACTAGTTATAAACTTACCGTGGGGGGAAACTCTGCTCGGTTTATCCAATGAGCTCAGCACATTCAAGCTACATGCGCTCCGGTGTTGTGTCCAAAAATGAGTGCGGTGAGTGCGGTGGGTGAGACTGAAGGTGCGTGTCCACAGGGGCGATTTTAAACGCGAGTGGACGCGCCGCTTCCCGGTATTGCACGCTTGGTGGGCTGCCACTAGATGATGATTGACAGGCGCTCTCCTTTAAAGGAAAACACCACCGCATTTCCATACTGAACTATGTTCTGCTCTGATCTTAGACGAGGTGATACATACCTCCCTCTCCTCTGTGCGTGCACTCCATGGCTCTTGAGCGCACTCCGCGCAGCGCTAATTTGCTAGCATGTAGCTTGTCCCAGTATATTCCTTAGGATCCAAAGGGGGGTGAAGTTAGAAGCGACCAAGCACTTCCACGTTGTCCCTATTTAAATACGGTTACGTGAGTAGTTACACGACCCAAGTTTGGTTACACAAAATGAAACATGCCAATTTTTCTAAGCGGATAACAAGGATAACTATATAGTATGGCGGAATAACAACTGGAAGCACTTTGACGTCGGCGCAGTAATATCATCACTCTGCTCCCCCTCTTACTTCCGTCAATAGAACCTACGTGACCTGCACGCCGTCGCCTGCACTACCTGTAGTAGTTTGTGCACAGTTGAGGAAGCATCAGGTTGTAGTAAGATAGTTTGTGAACAATCAAACATCATGGTTATAACGTGCATCGTACAGGGTTGTGAAAACAAGCAGAAGGTATATAGTCCCGTCATGTTTTGAGTGATGATATTACTGCGCCGACGTCGAAGTGCTTCCAGTTGTTATTCCGCCATACTATATAGTTATCCTTGTTATCCGCTTAGAAAAATTGGCATGTTTCATTTTGTGTAACCAAACTTGGGTCGTGTAACTACTCACGTAACCGTATTTAAATAGGGACAACGTGGAAGTGCTTGGTCGCTTCTAACTTCACCCCCCTTTGGATCCTAAGGAATATACTGGGACAAGCTACATGCTAGCAAACTAGCGCTGCGCGGAGTGCGCTCAAGAGCCATGGAGTGCACGCACAGAGGAGAGGGAGGTATGTATCACCTCGTCTAACATCAGAGCAGAACATAGTTCAGTATGGAAATGCGGTGGTGTTTTCCTTTAAACAACACATTTTTGCGAGCGTTCGCGAGGCGGCGAGTCGAGCCCGGCGCCTCTGATTAGCATAAAGTAGATTCGACTTCAACTTTAGGCAAATGAGGAGCGGCCAACTCGCGCGCCGTCTCTCGACATTCGCCGCGACGCTACCAGAATGCATTGCACAGCTTTTCACATAGACAATGAATGGGACGCGGGGAAACACCGCTGCCTGTGGACACGCACCTTGCTAATTTATGCTAATCAGAGGCGCAGAGCTCGACTCGCCGCCTCGGGAACGCTCGCGAACGCTCGCAAAAATGTGTTGTTTAAAGGAGAGCGCCTGTCAATCATCCTCTAGTGGCAGCCCACCAAGCGTGCAATACTGGGAAGCGGCGCGTCCACACGCGTTTAAAATCGCCCCTGTGGACACGGACCTTAAGCTCGGCCAGGTGAGTCCGTCGGCAGAGGGTTACCTAGACAACGTGGAGCGACAGCCAATCAGAGCGCTACTATAACAGAGTATGTTTACTGTGTGGTATTAGTACTTTTACTATAACAGAGTATGTTTACTGTGTGGTCTTGGTACTTTTACTACAACAGAGTATTTATACTGTGTGGAATTAGTACTTTAACTACAACAGAGTATGTATAGTGTGTGGTATTAGTACTTTTACTAGAACAGAGTATGTATACTGTGTGGTATTAGTACTTTGACTATAACAGTATGTATACTGTGTGGTATTAGTACTTTTACAATAACAGTGTATGTATACTGTGTGGTATTTGTATTTTTACTACAACAGAGTATTTATACTGTGTGGTATTAGTACTTTTACTACAACAGAGTATGTATAGTGTGTGGTATTAGTACTTTTACTAGAACAGAGTATTTAGACTGTGTGGTATTAGTACGTTCACTACAACACAGTATTGTTAATGTGTGGTATTAGTATTTTTACTAGAACAGTATGTATACTGTGTGGTATTTGTACTTTTAAAATAACAGTGTATGTACACTGTGTGGTATTTGTACTTTTACTATAACAGAGTATGTATACTGTGTGGTATTAGTACTTTTACTATAACAGAGTATGTATACTGTGTGGTATTAGTACTTTTACTACAACAGAGTATGTATAGTGTGTGGTATTAGTACTTTTACTAGAACAGAGTATTTATACTGTGTGGTATTAGTACTTTAACTACAACAGAGTATGTATACTGTGTGGAATTAGTACTTTAACTACAACAGAGTATGTATAGTGTGTGGTATTAGTACTTTTACTAGAACAGAGTATTTATACTGTGTGGTATTAGTACTTTAACTACAACAGAGTATGTATAGTGTGTGGTATTAGTACTTTTACTAGAACAGAGTATTTATACTGTGTGGTATTAGTACTTTAACTACAACAGAGTATGTATACTGTGTGGAATTAGTACTTTAACTACAACAGAGTATGTATAGTGTGTGGTATTAGTACTTTTACTAGAACAGAGTATTTATACTGTGTGGTATTAGTACTTTTACTATATTGTGTGGTATTCATACTTTTACTATAACAGAGTATGTATACTGTGTGGTCTTAGTACTTTTACTATAACAGAGTATGTAAAGTGTGTGGTATTAGTACTTTAACTATAACAGAGTATGTATACTGTGTGGTCTTAGTACTTTTACTATAACAGAGTATGTAAAGTGTGTGGTATTAGTACTTTAACTATAACAGAGTATTTATACTGTGTGGAATTAATACTTTAACTACAACAGAGTATGTTATACTGTGTGGTATTAGTACTTTTACTAAAACAGAGTATTTAGACTGTGTGGTATTAGTACGTTCACTACAACAGAGTATTGTTAATGTGTGGTATAAGTACGTTTAATATAACAGAGTATGTATACTGTGTGCTATTAGTACTTTACGGTCGTCCTCCGCCATAACGGAAGTAACGGAAAACGGTAACGGTAAACCAACGCTTTTACTGACCTGCCGCACGCGGAACCACCAAAGACCAGAAGAGGAGGACACTGAATCCGGTTCGCTTCATGTCGGCGGATGAAGAAGCGAACCAGTTCGGGTCTGAGTTAAATAACGGACCGAGGACACGAACCCGCGGTGGTTAACAACGGGTTGAATGTGAAAGTAAAGTTGCATTCAAGACGCTTCAGAGCATGCGCGGAACGGATCAGCTGATGTACGATCTGAAGGTCCTTAAAGCTACACTGTATAGAAGTCTATGAGAAAATGGTCCTACTTCTCTCTGCTGGCCACCAGGGGGAGACTCCTCTCTGGTTGTATAGAAGTCTATGAGAAAATGGTCCTACTTCTCTCTGCTGGCCACCAGGGGGCGACTCCTCTCTGGTTGTATAGAAGTCTATGAGAAAATGGTCCTACTTCTCTCTGCTGGCCACCAGGGGGCGACTCCTCTCTGGTTGTATAGAAGTCTATGAGAAAATGGTCCTACTTCTCTCTGCTGGCCACCAGGGGGCGACTCCTCTCTGGTTGTATAGAAGTCTATGAGAAAATGGTCCTACTTCTCTCTTGATGTATTATCTCAGTAAACATTGTAAACATGAGTTTATGGTCGCAATCTCTAGTTTCAAGTCTTCTTCAATCCAGCATGATGTTCATTTAGTACATTATGGTCCATTTAGAGTCCACCAGACCAGAAAGCAGGGGATGCTTTAGGAGGCGGGGCTTCAAAATAAAAAGGTAAGGTTGGCTTATGTAATATAGAAACATCATAGTCCATTTGTTCTGGACGGAACGATAATTACCATCGGTCTATATCAAGTGTACGTAGATTACAGATTCAAATGACGTACACGAGCACCAGCTAATACATGTCCAGCTGTTATAAATAAAGGATTACGTACCATCCGTTAGTGAAAGTGTCCTCTTCTCCGCCAGGTTGAAAGGCTCTGGTCACCTCCAACTTGGGAACGCTGCGATTTCTGAGTCGGTTTCTAGTATTTATCACAATTCCGATAACACATGAAGGCAGCATGACACATATCGGCAAAGCTGACCTTGAATCATGGAAGCTAACTTACGGTAGTTGTTAGCTCGCCAGAAGCCAGTCGTCACTTTTTAAACTGAGCTCAACTGGCTTCTTGTGAAACATCAGACTGGGAACGACGAACACCGAAAGGGAAGTCATGTTGAACCTTGACCCCGGAGGATTTTGTACGTCAGATGTCGTCGGTATGTCGATGTTAGCGAATAACAGGAAGCACGCTTTATTGCGGCCACGCATTACTTCCTGAGACCGTTAGCGCTCAGGCTAACCTTGGAGCCTGAATTGGGTTTTTTTGGTGGAGCTAAAATAAGCAGAATTTACAATACGCGGTACAATTTGATGACAACAATTGTGGCGGAAATTCCGGATATTGCAGATATTTATTATAATAATTTAACAAAATTCTCCTAAAGCGGTTTGTTTTGTTAGTATTTAGTTTGTATTTTTGAGATTCAAACATTAAGACTTGCTTCTCTCGTTTTTTTTTTGTGTGTTTTTTAAAGTCAACCGACTTTTCTCAGATCTGTTAGTTGTGATCAAAGTTTTGTTTCACAAATCCCCCAAAACACACATTTGCATTTCACACAAGTTTTATTCAAACATCTGGAGATAAACATGAAGGTCAAAGGTCAGAGATCGCCTTGATCTGAACACATGAAGCTGCGAAAAGTTGAGACCTCCTCCCCTCCTCGCCAGTGTCACGCTCAGCGGCTTGTAAATCCTCCTGTACCAAACGATCAGACCTGCCAGAGTCGCCAATATGCACGCCATCGACACAGCAGAGCAGCGCACAGCAGCAGGCAGCCTGCAAACAGCCAAAAACAGAACGCCCCAGCACCTCGGGCAGCACTTATTTCAAAGCCGGCGGGGGTCAAAGTGGCGTGGATCGGTGTTTTAGTCGGCATCATGTAAGCCGGACTTTCAGTTGAGGGTCTGCCTGAAAGAATGGTGGAATGAGGAGCCGAAGTAGTAGTGGGAACAGGAGTAGTAGTGGTAGAAGTAGTTGTGGTAATAGGAGTAGTAGTAGAAGTAGTTGTGGGAATAGGAGTAGTCATAGTAGTAGAAGGAGGAGTAGTAGTAGAAGTAGTAGTCGGAGTAGGAGTAGTATAAGTAGTTGTGGGAATAGGAGCAGTAGTAGTAGGAGTAGTTGTAGTTGTAGTAGGAGTAGTTGTAGTTGTAGTAGAAGTAGTTGTGGGAATAGGATTAGTCATAGTATTAGAAGGAGGATTGGGAGCAGGAGTAGTACAAGTAGTTGTGGGAATGGGAATAGGAGTAATAGTAGTAGGAGTCGTAGTAGTAGGAGTAGTTGTGGGAATAGGAGCAGTAGTAGTAGTAGTAGTAGTAGTAGTAGTAGGAGTAGTTGTGGGAATATGAGCAGTAGTAGTAGTAGTAGTAGTAGTAGTAATAGTAGTAGTAGTAGTAGTAGGAGTAGTTGTGGGAATAGGAGCAGTAGTAGTAGTAGTAGTAGTAGTAGGAGTAGTTGTGGGAATATGAGCAGCAGTAGTAGTAGTAGGAGTAGTAGTAGTAGGAGTGGTTGTGGGAATGGGAATAGGAGTAGTATTAGTAGGAGTAGTAGTAGTAGGAGTAGTTGTGGGAATAGGAGCAGTAGTAGTAGTAGGAGGAGGAGGAGTAGTAGTAGTAGGAGTAGTTGTGGGAATAGGAGCAGTAGTAGGAGTAGTAGTAGTAGTAGGAGTAGTTGTGGGAATAGGAGTAGTTGCATCTGGTTCTTCGTCTTCTCCTGAACACAGATCGGAATTACCCAGACTTATTAAAGGTGTGCCTTTATGCCGCGGAGGAGAGTCGCACACCTGAGAACAGATAGCAAAAAGCCACGGTAAGCCAAAATTAATCATTTTGCAAAACTCCTTTTTTGGCTTTACTTCTTGTTTGGTGCCATTTCCTGCTTGGGATACTCACCACACTCTCTCCATCCGCGTCCCTGGACGAGCGGGGAAAGGGAGAGCCAGTATGGATGTAGACATTGTGTTCATATTCATCAAGGTATCCGTGGAAGTAAGTCAGTGAACAAAAGCAGGCCCAGGGATTGGCTGAGAGGAAGAGGTACGGCACATCCACCCTCGGACTGAACCAATTATCTGGCATCAGCTTGATCTTAAATGAAAAGGAAATTACCTGTAACCTTCGCCCTCTACAGGCGAGAAGCTGCTGTCACCACTGGTGAGCTACAGTAAAATAAAATCAAAATGGAACAATACTTTCAAAGCTCTGTGTTCTCCCACCTTGTTGTCCTCCAGGTAGAGGGTCTCTATGACTGGGAGGGGGCGGAGCATGAAATCAGGAAGCACCTTGATATGATTGGATGACAAGTCTAGGATCTAGAAGACAGAACCACCAGTCAGAAGAAAAGCAATGATGGGTTGGGCATACGTTCCTGTCCTTTTAACTAATCTATCTTCACGGTATGCGTGCTAACATCCAGACAAGCAACCTTCATGGTAGTTTGCACCCTTGTTTCCTAACAAGCTTACTTAATGGTATATGTCCTAACTTCGTAACAAGCTAGTCCTAACAAGGTACCTTCATGGCATGCATCCTAACAAAGTACCTTCACAGTATGCATTTTAACAAGGTACCTTCATATTATGTGTCCTAACAAGGTACCTTCACAGCATGCATCCTAACAAGGTACCTTCACATCATGTGTCTGAACAAGGTACCTTCACAGCATGCATCCTAACAAGGTACCTTCACATCATGTGTCTGAACAAGGTACCTTCACGGCATGCGTCCGAACAAGGTACCTTCACAGCATGCGTCCGAACAAGGTACCTTCATATTATGCGTCCTAACAAGGTACCTTCACGGCATGCATCCTAACAAGGAATTTGTCCTAACTTCTTGTCAAGCTACTTATATAGGATGCATCCTTATTTTCCAAACAAACTACCTCCATGTTCTCCATATTCATAATCTGCATCCTAATAAATCTAGTATTCAACCTTCCTGGTTTGCTTTGTAACTTTCTAACATGCAAACTTCACAGTATGATAACGACATGCTAGGTGCGTCCCAACTTCTTAACTCTCAGTTATTGCTAACAGGCTACATTCACACCATGAATGCTAACATGCTGACCTCCAGCTGGCTGAGTCCAGAGAAGGCGTGGTTGCTCAGGGAGTCCATGGCGTTGTGGTCCAGGTAGAGTTCAGTCAGGGCGGGGCAGGCAGAGAAGGAACCGTCAGAGAGGCTCACCAGACGGTTGGACCCCAGCCGGAGAACCGAGAGGCTGGGCAGGATCGGAGTCACGCTGGAGGGCACCTCCGGAATCTGGAGACAAGAAGTCACCAAACCTTTACATTCTAAATATTTACAAAACTATTTCATATTGATTGTGGATATCAACCGGTTTCAACGTATTGACTCAGTATTCATTTTTAGGCACCTTGTTGCCCCTGAGGTCGATCTCAAAGATCGCTGGGAAGATCTGGAAGGAGGACCAGGATAGAGTGGAGAACAGGTTGTTGGGAAACAACATAACCTGAAAACAGAGCGAGAGAGGGAGATGAAAAGCAAGACTCAGGGTTTCCTGTCAAGCTGTCATCATGAGTCTGAAACAGGAAGCTCGTGTCTCCGCTGTGGTCGGATCCCGTCAGTCAAACACTTTCCAGCTGATCATATTGTCCCTTCTGCAAGTTATTTATGGAAGAACAACGATATTTGGATCACCAAATAAAGTCGCTCTCTACAACAGAAATGTGCAAGTAAAACCCTCCGTTTCCTGAGAGCCATGACGACAACGCCTGCATTTAAAAGGGATGAAAGTAAAGAATAACTAAATAAACTCAACATCATAATCTACATTATTAAGTTGTACTGTCTCTCTCCATTTAAACATTCATGTCTGTGCTGCTCAGTAAATTCTGCATATTGCTTCATCATTCTACCAAATTATGTTCTGTAAATTAACAAGCAAATTGTAATTAAAAATTGCCAAAATTTGTAATTTTTTGGGGGGGAATGTATTATTTTAAAATGTTTTGATCATTATGTGATTTGAAAGTTTCTGCTACATAAAGACATATCCCATGTTAATATAGTCATTATTTGATTAAGAATCTACTTTTAAATGTTACATTTTCATCTTTTAACCCGATCGCTGTCGTCTTGGTCCGGGTGTTACCTTGGTCGTGGGTTCGAATCCCTTCACAACGTCGCTGAAGCCGAGCGCCGTGCAGTTCTCCCTCTCCCGGTGGTCCTTGTCCCGGTCCCTGTGGCAACCAGCCCACGCTGTAACCGTGGCAACGTGGGAGGAGAGGAGGACGATGATGAAGAGCTGCATTCTGAGAAAGACTCCAGAGAGACTGAGTCCAGGAGGAGAAACCAGGAGCCCTGAAGACACTCGCGTATCACTGGAGCAGGAAGCATCAGCTGACAGTCGCCGGGCAGGAAGTGAGACAGGAATCAGCTGTGTTCGGCCGATAGCACGTTTCTCTTGATATGTTTGTTCTCTTCAGCTTCCTCGTTGGGTTTATCAGCTCATTAGTCCAGAGACCAGTTCAGACTATGTGGAGGAACCAGAGACTGTCTGTGGTCCCCCAGAGGTCTAGATAGTAGCTCACATTAGTCCAGAGACCAGACAAGACTATGTGGAGGAACCAGAGACTGTCTGTGGTCCCCCAGAGGTCTAGATAGTAGCTCACATTAGTCCAGAGACCGGACCAGACTATGTGGAGGAACCAGAGACTGTCTGTGGTCCCCCAGAGGTCTACATAGTAGCTCACATTAGTCCAGAGACCAGACCAGACTATGTGGAGGAACCAGAGACTGTCTGTGGTCCCCAGAGGTCTAGATAGTAGACCACATGAGTCCAGAGACCAGACCAGACATTTGGTCTGGAGAAAGGAAGGAAGCTGCTTTGTCTCTTGTTGCTCACCTGTAGTGAATAGACTTGATTAGAGGGAAGGAGGAGCCACAGTCAGAACTTAAAGGACAGCAGTAGTTCTCTTCAAACCACATTTGGTCTGGAGAAAGGAAGGAAGCTGCTTTGTCTCTTGTTGGTAAGTCAGAAACTAATTGTAGATTTGGGTTTAGGCATTGTGTGTGTAAAGCTAGTGGTAACATTTAGTCTAGTATTGATAGCTTGTTGTTGAACTTCTTGTGAAGCTGTCTATGGTAAGTGAGCAATCGGCTTGTTTGAGCCAGCTCACCTGTAGTGAATAGACTTGATTAGAGGGAAGGAGGAGCCACAGTCAGTACTTGCGGTAAATTGAGCACTTAAAAGGCTGTCACTACAGCGTCAGCTGCAGCGTCGGGCCATCAGAACGAAGACAACTGAACAAAGACACAGGGAGTCTATCTGCGGGAGTCAAGACAACTGAACAAAGACACAGGGAGTCTATCTGCGGGAGTCAAGACAACTGAACAAAGACACAGGGAGTCTATCTGCGGGAGTCAAGACAACTGAACAAAGACACAGGGAGTCTATCTGCGGGAGTCAAGACAACTGAACAAAGACACAGGGAGTCTATCTGCGGGAGTCAAGACAACTGAACAAAGACACAGGGAGTCTATCTGCGGGAGTCAAGACAACTGAACAAAGACACAGGGAGTCTATCTGCGGGAGTCAAGACAACTGAACAAAGAACACAGGGAGTCTATCTGTGGGAGTCCATCGAGGAAGCCCATTGAGGTAGGCATAACATCTCAACCCCCCCCCCCCCCCCCCCTCCTCGCAGCCATGTGTCTTATCCCAGTCAGGACATCGCACTGGAGAAGGTTTTACCGAAGTCCCTTCACTCGAGGCTGTAACCCATCCAATCTCTGCTACCCACCAATCTCCACCGGTAAGGAACTTGAGGTACTAGGGGGGCTGTGGAACTGCCAGTCTGCAGTCAAGAAGGCGGACACCATCTCAGCCTATGCCTCCCTACAGACTCTCCACTTCCTGGCCCTCACAGAGACCTGGATCACCCCAGAAAACACTGCCACTCCAGCGGCCCTTTCAACTGCCTACTCGTTTTCACACTCCCCAAGACGAACAGGGCGAGGAGGAGGAACTGGGCTCCTCATCTCACCCACATGGTCCTACCAGGTCATTCCTCTCGACCACCTACCCCGATCTACGCTTGAATTTCACGCCGTCTCTGTCACCATTCCTTTCAAACTCAACATCATAGTGATCTATCGCCCACCCGGTCCTCTTGGTGACTTTTTGGATGAGATGGATGCCCTCCTGAGCTGCTCCCCTGATGATGGCACACCGCTCGTCGTCCTCGGTGACTTCAACATCCACCCGGGAAAGCTGCATTCATCTGAATTCATTGACTTCTTTTCCGCATTTGACCTCACACTCTCCCCCTCTCCACCAACTCACCGGGCCGGGAACCAACTTGACCTTGTCTTCACAAGATCCTGTGGCATCTCGGCACTCTCTGTTACCCCGCTCACCGTGTCCGACCACCACTTTGTGACTTTCTCCCTCCCCATGAAGCCCACCTCATCCCTCCCCTCTACGCCTCGAATGGTCACCAGCCGCCGCAACCTGAAATCCCTCACTCCCTCCGCTCTCTCCTCAACTGTTATATCCTCGCTCCCATCCTCGGAACAGTTCTCCTTAAGGCCTACTGAGGAAGCCTCCTCTATCCTGATGCCCTCACTCGCCTCTTCTTTGGACACTCTCTGTCCCCCAATCTCACGACCGGCGCGATCATCTCCCCCCCCTCCCTGGCTGTCTGAACCTCTGCGAACCAACAGATCATTGTTGCGAGCGTCAGAGAGAAAATGGAAGAAATCGGGACAGCACGAGGACCTTGCTCACTACCACCTCCTCCTCTCTGACTTCACCTCAACTGTTTCGGCAGCTAAATCTGCCTTGTACCTGGCAAAGATCAACTCTTCTGCCTCCAACCCCAGGAAACTCTTCTCCATGTTCTCTTCCCTCCTCACCCCTCCTACCCCTCTCCCTCCCTCCTCCCTTACTGCCGATGACTTTGCATCTTACTTTACCAAGAAAGTAAATGACATCAGCTCCTCATTCACGCCTATTCCCTCCCAGAAGACATCTCCCCCAACTCTCAACTCGGATGGTCTTA
>NC_139934.1:1972290-2047290 GCF_963514095.1 Eutrigla gurnardus | reverse complement strand
CACAGCTCCTGTCTCTGATCTCTGCAGCTCAGAAGTGATGCTCGGTGCTGACCGCTTCAACGTCATCATAGTCATCAGCCGAGCTCTGCTTGCCGTCGTTGGGTGGCACTGTTGCCACGGAGACGGGAAGGCGATTTCCTGTCAGAGGAGTTTGATAAGCAATATTAAAAGAAGGGTAAGCATGACAAAAAACAGTCAACACTACATAACTGTGATTGATTGATTGATTGATTGATTGATTGATTGATTGATTGATTGATTGATTGATACCTGTGGTTCTCTGTCGATATAAAGACACCATGAGGACAGTGGAGATGCAGTATGGACAGAACACCACCAGGTGGCAGACCAGTCTGAACACGAGGTGGAGGGGTTCTGAGTCAGGGGGCGGGGCCGACGAAGAGGGCGGGGCCACGGTTGCAGGTTTACCTGCAGACAGAAATCCCACCTCCTCAGGTAAATATCTGGATGAATGAACTGCTGGACTCAAAGATGACCTTTGACCTGCTCACCTGTGACCGTGACCCAGCTGGGCGGAGACTCTCCGTCACCGACGGTACACGTGTAGAGGCCCTCGTCAGACCTGGACACATGCTGGATGGTCATGTGACCTGTAGGCTCAGTCCCGATGAGGGAGCCATCCTTGTAGAAACCAGCTGGGAGGTCGGAGGT
Source organism: Eutrigla gurnardus (assembly GCF_963514095.1). Classification (NCBI taxonomy): domain Eukaryota; kingdom Metazoa; phylum Chordata; class Actinopteri; order Perciformes; family Triglidae; genus Eutrigla; species Eutrigla gurnardus. The sequence goes on along the minus strand of NC_139934.1, from coordinate 2,046,618 downwards.
CGGCTTTGTCCTGCAGGACAGAGTGACCTCATGTCCCTCCATCACAGGGAGGACTGGACTCTGCAGGATCACCGGTCCACCTCAGCACAGACACAGAAGTCCAGCTGACAACGAGACCTTTACTCTGGCGGGACGACTTTTATTTTGGATTGTGTGATCTTACCAGTGACGGTGATGTTGATGGTGTTACTGGTTTCTCCGTCTCCGGACTCACACCAGTAAACTCCACTGTCCACTGGGAAAATGTAGCTGAGGGTGCAGGAAGAACCAGCAGGTTTCCCCCAGTAACCACACTGAGTCCTGGTTTCGTGTCTCGTGTTCCTCCTCAGAGTCCATCCAGCTGGACCCCCGTCGTCCTCACAGCTCAGAGAGAAGGAAGTCCTGCGGAAGAACTGGAGGCTGCTGGGACTCGTAGTCAGACGAACTGGAAGAGGAGGATGAAACAAGACCAGGTGAGATCCCGGTGTACCTGGTGTTTTCATCAACATGCATATTTCCCAGCATGCATTGCAACAAAACCAATGAAAACGATTAGTTTAATGGAATAGTTTTAATTGCTCATGTAGAATTTAAAAAAATATAAGATGGTACGATGTTATTTATTAGGACCACTGTAAAATAAAACACAGAGCCGAGAGAGGTGGCTATATTCAGAGAAACTAAAGTTTAGTAAAGTGTCAATTTGGGACTTTATTACAACCGGAACAACCGGATTGGGTGGTTGTGGTAGCTTTCACTTGTCATAGCTGTTATAAACTCACCAATGTGTTACTTTTATAAACTTTTTCCCCTGAATATTGCCGTCTCTCGGCTCCATTTATTTTATTTTATTTACTACAGTCGACCTAACAATACGTCGTACGATGACGGCAGCGGTCCACAGACCAAAGCGTGAGGTCCAGCGACTACCCCGACATCTTGTTTACAGTCTATGAAATGACGCCATCTTTGATTTCCCCTTGAGGTCCCCTTTGCACTTATTTCCCCTTCCAGCCCCCCGGGGGGTCGAGATGAATCATTTTCAGGTTTGTGGACAATCAACAATGTTTTGAGCGTTTCCTGACCTCGGCCTGTGGAGCAGCTCAGCAGCGAGGCCAGAACCGAAGAGGAAGGACACAACAACAGAGCAGGCTGGTGTTTATATGCAGGATAGAAACAGGATGGTCAAACAGGATGAGCATCGTTGAATTAGATGTCGTTGCATCAAAGACACGGCGGTACTTATGGAGCAGACACAGCACCGAGGGTTCGTCCATCCTTAACACTCGTGAGATCTACGAGTCAATGAGAACGCTCCGGTGAGACCCGCCCTCTTCCTCTGTGATGGCGTTTGACAGTGTTGTGGTTTTCCTGTCCTCACACCTTCTAGAAACGAAGGTGGGCTGCATTTAAAAAATCAAGTACTGAGTACAACAACAACACATGCAAGTGAAGAGAAGAGCGTTGAGATGGAAAAAAGCAAAGACTGATGTTAGATTAAAACAGCTTCACCACTTTCTGTGAAGCAGACCAGACTCTGGCTGGAAGCCAACGCGCTTCAGATTCACAGTAACCATGAGGAAGTCGCTGCTGGTTGTTGCATGCAGAAATGTTAAAACAAGAATCAAGTGCATTGCTATTCTGCTTTGTATTTAAACATCTAACTGGAGCAGGAAATGTGGATTAATCCACCGCTGAAAGTAGTCCCCCAACAGAGTGACTTTGTCCTGCTGCTTGTTTGAGTAAATCTCCGGTTGTTTCAGCAGATGTTTGGACTGTTGGTCCACGACGGAGACGAAGAAGAGCTGACCTACCTCCACTCCTGTTGGACCTGACGTCTTTGAAGGTGATTGGTCCATAGCAGACGTCCTCCGGCCGCCTCACTGCGGCGTAGACTTCAGCCGGATCTCTGTCTGGAAAACACACGCAGACTACATGACTGCAGGTAGTACAACTGATACTACAGAGTACTAGTACTAAGGCAAGGCAAGGCAACTTTATTTGTATAGCACATTTCATACACAAGGCAGACTCAAAGTGCTTCACATCATAAAACAAAGTGAGAAGGAAAAAAAATAGAAGAATTAAAAGAAAATAATAAAACATTTAAAAATGCATTACAGAAAGAAAAGAGAATAAAAACATATTTGCAATAATTAAAAACAGTGCAGACATTAAAAGATTTAGCAGAAAGCTATGGTGAACATAAAAGTTTTCAGTCTAGTTTTAAAAGTGGTCAGAGTTGGGGCAAGTCTTACATCTTCAGGAAGTTTATTCCAGCCATTTGTTGCATAGTGACTAAATGATGCTCTCCCGTGATTGTTGTTTACTCTGGGAATCACTAACAGATTGGTCTCAGAAGATCTTAGTGGTCTAGAAGTCTTATGTAGTGGGAGCATATCAGTGATATACTTCGGTCCTAGACCATGTAGTGATTTATATGTGAGCAGGAGGATTTTGAAATCAATCCTCTGACATACAGGGAGCCAATGTAAGGATGTAAGAATTGGTGTAATGTGCTCACATTTTTTGGTCTTTGTAAGAACTCTAGCAGCAGCGTTCTGAACAAGCTGTAGCTGCCTGACAGTTTTTTTCGGAAGACCTGCAAGGAGACCATTACAGTAGTCTAGCCTACTAGTAATAAAGGCATGTACAAGTTTTTCTAAGTCTTGAGCTGACATGAGCCCTCTAAGTCTTGCTACATTTTTTAGGTGATAGTAGGCTGATTTTGTTACTGATTTAACGTGACTGTCGAAATGTAAATCAGAATCCATAATAACCCCAAGGTTTCTGGCTTTGTTTGAGGTTTTCAGGGACAGAGAGTGAAGGTGTTGAATTACTTTAAACCTTTCTTTTTTAGCACCAAAAACAATTATCTCAGTTTTGTCCTCATTTAGTTGTAGGAAGTTTTGGCACATCCAGTCTCTGACTTGCTCAATGCACTGGCACAGAAGATCTATGGGGCGATAGTCGTTTGGTGATAGTGCTACATAGATTTGGGTGTCATCGGCATAGCAATGGTGGTCAATGTTATTATTTTGCATGATTTGTCCTAGTGGGAGCATGTAGATGTTGAATAAAGTTGGCCCCAAGATTGAACCTTGGGGGACTCCACACGTTACATTGGTAGGTTCTGATACAAAGTCGCCAATGGATACAAAATAGTTCCTATCTTGTAGATATGACTTGAACCAGTTTAAGACTGTGCCTGAGAGCCCCACCCAGTTTTCCAACGTGTCCAAGAGTATTGAGTGGTCGACAGTGTCAAATGCAGCACTGAGGTCTAATAGCATTAATATTGAAGTTTATGAGTTAAGTTTCATATTCACAAAGGAGCTATGTCTTTAATTATTCTTAATTGAGAACATACTTACATATTGAGAACGGACGTCACTGTATGGGGGGTGGGGTGAACCAGGTTGGGGGTGTGGACCATGTGGGCCCGATGTGGGATGCGGCTCGGGGACTGGTGGGCGTGGTCTAGACATGGTCCCCTTTTTAAGAAGGCTCATTGGAGATGTGCCAGATCGAGCGACGCCCCTCTCAGCTTCAATGAGACGATGAGAGGGCAGCATTTTATTTTTTAAATATTTCTGTATTCATGAGGAATGAGCTCCTGGTTCTGGACCATGAAGAAAATCTAATACATCATCGTCATAAACGATTTTAAAAAAGCATCGTGGGAGCTGGTGTAGTGGGTAGCACTGTCGCCTCACAGCAAGAGGGTCGGCCTGGGTTCCTTCTGTGTGGAGTTTGCATGTTCTCCCCATGTAAGCGTGGGTTCTCTCCGGAAGCCGGAGAACCACAGTCCATCAGTCATCAATGAACCTATCCCTGATGGTGTGAATGTCTGTCTCTACATGTCTCCCTGTTATAGACTGGTTACCTGTCTGTCTCTACATGTCTCCCTGTGATAGACTGGTTACCTGTCTGTCTCTACATGTCTCCCTGTGATAGACTGGTTACCTGTCTGTCTCTACATGTCTCCCTGTGATAGACTGGTTACCTGTCCAGGTGAACCCTGCCTTCGCCCAGTGACAGCTGGGATCGGCTCCAGCCCCCCTGTGACCCTGAATACAGGATAAGCGGTAGACAATGGATGGATGGATGGATAGTGGGAGCTTGATCACTGCATGCTCAGTGTGCTGGACATCAACAGCCTGGTTTGTTTGCAGACTATTAAAAGGAGGGAAGATCTGCAGGCTGCAAAATGACATGTATGTTCACCAGCAGCAGACATGTGGTCAAACACAGTAGATCTCCACTGACTCCGGCTCGGGCTCCGTATCAAAGCTGTTTACAAGCAGTAGAGACTCGAATGGCGTTTCGGTTAACCACAACAGGAACAAGTCAAATGTCCCATCCAGCAGCTTTGTGAAACCTTCTCAACCACACGAGGAAAACAGTTAGTGGCACCAAAGTTTATTAATAGGAGCGACTTCACAGATAAAATACAAACAACAAAAAGGTTAGTTATTATCTTTAAACCCTGACCACTAGAATACACTTATGGAAGAAAACAATGCTCTAAATCTGAGTAGCTGTGGTTGCATGCGTCCCATTTTAACTTAAACATATACAAATTAAAAGAGAAGTCAGACGTGTGAGGCGTTCAGGGACCAGTTCCATGGCAGCTGGACTTCACTGGTTGGACTGGTCTACCTCAGTGACGAGTAGACGACCTCTGGCTCTGGTGGAAACTCTGGACACAAGATGAGAAACAAATCATCCAAATGTAAAAAGAAGTTCCATTTCTGATGCTATGATCTATATGTTATAACCAAGAAGACACTAGCAAGCTAACAGTCGTATTACCTTTGAAGATCACGTGATAGCAAGTTAGCAAGTTAGCAAGTTAGCATTGCACCGGGAGAGGTTTCTCCTCTTTGAGGACGTTTTACAGCTGATGAGCCAAACCTGAGCCTGATTGGGTTCCAGGTAGAACACCATGACAACAAGGACCGCCTTCTTTCCTCCTCTGTTGCCATGGCTGCAGTTGTATGAATGTATATGAAACAGGAAGCTGGATGACCGCAACGCTCCTCACTTCGATTAAAACAGCTCCACCACTTTCTGTGAAGCAGACCAGACTCTGGCTGGAAGCCAACGCGGTTCAGATTCACAGTAACCATGAGGAAGTCGCTGCTGGTTGTTGCATGCAGAAATGTTAAAACAAGAATCAAGTGCATTGCTATTCTGCTTTGTATTTAAACATCTAACTGGAGCAGGAAATGTGGATTAATCCACCGCTGAAAGTAGTCCCCCAACAGAGTGACTTTGTCCTGCTGCTTGTTTGAGTAAATCTCCGATGTCATCCATGATGTCATCATTTGGAACTTCTACTCCAGCAGCTGAAACCGAAACGGAACAGAAATTTGAATCAGGTTTTATCGTTATCGACACTTCACTGTCTAAACGTCACCTGCAGAGGAAGGTCATGTGATACGATCCAAAGCTCCGGAGCACACTGAATGGACCTCATGGTGGTCATTTTGAAAGGTAACACTCTAAGTCTAACCTGTTACTGAGTGTTCTGTCATGTGCTCCAGTAATAAACCAGAAAATACAACAAACATTAATTCAAAGTGAAATGTTTTCCTTCAGAAGTCAAAGGGAATCAAAAATCTGAATTCTGACTTTAGAAGACTTAGAACTGAGAAGTTGCTGCAGGACTGAGGACATATAGACGACGTAGGCTGCCATCTGGTGGTCTGCAACCTGAATGCAGCATGCTTGTCACGTGTTTCCTTGTAAAGTCTGAAGAATGAAGCATTGCAGACAGTCAACTCTCACAGTAGACAGGATGTTGTGCATGAAATATATGAAACTCTGTATAGATTTGAAAGAAGGTATCTAACAGTAGCATTTATGTGGATCACAGAGGGATTACAGGGAATGAAAAAGCAGAGGAACTGGCAAAACAGTCACTAAAGCAGAATAACATAACGAACATTTCATTTAGCAAAGCAGAAGCAAGAGATATAAATAAGAAAAACATCGTAAAAGAATGGCAACGATTGAGGGTAGGACATTCAAGACTTAATAAAACATTGCATTTAATAAAGAAACATCCTACAGGTTTATGTGAGAGTTGTATAGGATCAGAAGAGTCAGTTAAACATGTCATTATGCACTGTCAAAAATATTCACAAGAACGGGAAACATTAATAAGGGAAATAAAGGAATAGAAGGTTTTAGTTTGGAAAATGTATTTGAAGCTGGGGAAGGAAAACTATTTAAATATTTGAGACAAACGGGATTGAAGGGAAGAATTTAACAGATTAATGGGTGGATAACTCTGGTTCACACTCCAGCATAGTAGGTGGCGGTAATGCACCTTAACGCTGGTTGCCAACCACCAAAAAAGAAACCCACGAAGAAGACGAAGAAGAAGAAGAAGTAATAGTAGTAGTAGTAGTAGTAGTAGGAGGAGGAGGAGGAGGAGGAGGAGTAATCTGCACGTATTAATAGGCGAATTCGACTTGATGTAGCCGCCTGCAGCGCGCTACCTAACGTGATGTATTGTGGGTTGAAAGCGATCAGTGTTGGGCAAGTTACTTCAAATGCGTAATGCATTATTTATTACTTGTTACTGTCATTTCAAAGTAATTAGTTACATTACAATATTACTGTCTTTGAATTGTAAGGCATTACACTACTTTTACATTACTTTTGCATTACTTTTCGCTAAAATAAAAGGAAATATGTGTTCAATGCAGCTCATTACACAGCAGGATGTGATGTTTTTCGCTTCAAAATAAAAGAACGAAAAACGGAAAATGACTCGTATCCCGTTATTCGTTTTAAAAACGGAAAACGAGAAACAGAAAACGACTCGTTAACTGATATTAGATATTGTGTTCATGAATGGGATTCGGGGATGAAATGACAGGGCCATTTTTCATTCCAGATTTGCCGTACGTCTTTTTTAATGACCTAGAAGGCGCTGTATGCTGCGAAATTACCTGAAAGCCTACCTGAGACATTTAGGGGAGCTCTAAAACACTGTTCATTACCGCTCTGACAGCGTCTGACGCTCGCGTTTTGAAGTAAACATACTGTTTTAAACTCGCACCAAAAGCGTTATGACGCGGACATAAAAGCGGTTCAAAACGGACCGGGAGAATCAGAGCCTCCGCCTCTTCGCCTCCGCCTCTCAGCTGTTGATCCTCGGTGTGCCGGGTCGGCTGCGCTCTGACCGAACGGGAGCCGCTCCGTGAGTCGGTGTCCAGCTCATGGAGCCTGCTAACAACAGTGCTTAATTAACATAGTGTAAGAGTTACACGGACCGGCTTTCACACTTTTGTGTGGAGCGTATGCCCATCTCGGATCGCGAATGTAGAGTCAATTGATTTCGGGTTTAAAATGCATTGTAACGCGCGTTACTGAGATTTGTACCGAGTAAAATATTACCATCCATCCATCCATCCATTTTCTTCCGCTTTATCCGGGACCGGGTCGCGGGGGCAGCTGCCTGAGCAGGGACGCCCAGACTTCCCTCTCCCCGGACACTTCCCCTAGCTCCTCCGGGAGGACCCCAAGGCGTTCCCAGGCCAGCCGGGTGACATAGTCACTCCAGCGTGTCCTGGGTCTTCCTCGGGGTCTCCTCCCGGTGGGGCATGCCTGGAACACCTCCCGAGGGAGGCGTCCAGGGGGCATCCGATGCAGATGCCCGAGCCACCTCAACTGGCTCCTCTCGATGTGGAGGAGCAGCGGCTCTACTCCGAGCTCCCCCCGTGTGACGGAGCTCCTCACCCTATCTCTAAGGGAGCGCCCCGCCACCCTGCGGAGGAAGCTCATTTCGGCCGCTTGTATCCGGGATCTTATTCTTTCGGTCATGACCCAAAGTTCATGACCATAGGTGAGGGTAGGAACGTAGATTGACCGGTAAACCGAGAGCTTCGCCTTTCGGCTTAGCTCTCTCTTTACCACGACGGACCGATACAGCGACCGCATTACTGCAGCCGCTGCACCGATCCGCCTGTCAATCTCGCGTTCCATCCTTCCCTCACTCGTGAACAAGACCCCAAGATACTTAAACTCCTCCACTTGAGGCAGGAACTCCCCCCCGACCTGGGGGGAGCAAGCCACCTTTTTCCGGTCGAGAACCATGGCCTCAGATTTGGAGGTGCTAATCCTCATCCCGGCTGCTTCACACTCGGCTGCAAACCGCCCCAGGACATGCTGGAGGTCCTGGCTCGAAGGAGCCAACAAGACCACATCATCCGCAAAAAGCAGGGATGAAATCCAGTGGCTCCCGAACCAGATCCCCTCCGGCCCACGGCTGCGCCTAGAAATCCTGTCCATAAAAATAATGAACAGGACCGGTGACAAAGGGCAGCCCTGCCGGAGTCCAACATGCACCTGGAACAGGTCTGACTTACTGCCGGCAATGCGAACCAAGCTCCTGCTCCGGTCATAAAGGGACCGAACAGCCCTTAGCAGAGGGCCCCCGACCCCGTACTCCCGAAGTACCTCCCACAGAATGCCACGAGGGACACGGTCGAATGCCTTCTCCAAGTCCACAAAACACATGAGGACTGGTTGGGCAAACTCCCATGAACCCTCGAGCACCCTGCGGAGTGTATAGAGCTGGTCCAGTGTTCCACGGCCAGGACGAAAACCGCATTGTTCCTCCTGAATCCGAGGTTCGACTATCGGCCTAATTCTCCTCTCCAGCACCCTGGAATAGATTTTCCCGGGGAGGCTGAGAAGTGTGATCCCCCGATAGTTGGAACACACCCTCCGGTCCCCCTTTTTGAATAGAGGGACCACCACCCCGGTCTGCCAGTCCAGAGGCACTGTCCCCGACTGCCACGCGATGTTGCAGAGACGTGTCAACCAAGACAGCCCCACAACATCCAGAGACTTGAGGTACTCAGGGTGGATCTCATCCACCCCCGGTGCCTTGCCACCGGGGAGCTTCTTAACTACCTCGGTGACTTCAGCCCGGGTAATGGGTGGATGAACCTCTGAGTCACATTTTGTCTGAAGGAAGGAAGCTGCTTTGTCTCTTGTTGGTAAGTCAGAAACTAATTGTAGATTTGGGTTTAGGCATTGTGCGAGTAAAGCTAGTGGTAACAATTTAGTCTAGTATTGATAGGTTGTTGTTGAAATTCTTGTGAAGCTGTCTGTGCAAAGTGAGCAATCAGCTTGTTTTGAGCCAGCTCACCTGTAGTGAATAGACTTGATTAGAGGGAAGGAGGAGCCACAGTCAGAACTTGCGGTAAATTGAGCACTTAAAAGGCTGTCACTACAGCGTCAGCTGCAGCGTCGGGCCATCAGAACGAAGACAACTGAACAAAGACACAGGGAGTCTATCTGCGGGAGTCAAGACAACTGAACAAAGACACAGGGAGTCTATCTGCGGGAGTCGAGACAACTGAACAAAGACACAGGGAGTCTATCTGCGGGAGTCAAGACAACTGAACAAAGACACAGGGAGTCTATCTGCGGGAGTCAAGACAACTGAACAAAGACACAGGGAGTCTATCTGCGGGAGTCCATCGAGGAAGCCCATTGAGGCAGGTATAACATCTCAACCCCCCCCCCCCCCCCTCCTCGCAGCCATGTGTCTTATCCCAGTCAGGACATCGCACTGGAGAAGATTTTACCGAAGTCTCTTCACTCGAGGCTGTAACCCATCCAATCTCTGCTACCCACCACTCTCCACCGGTAAGGAACTTGAGGTACTAGGGGGGCTATGGAACTGCCAGTCTGCAGTCAAGAAGGCGGACACCATCTCAGCCTATGCCTCACTGCAGACTCTTCACTTCCTGGCCCTCACGGAGACCTGGATCACCCCAGAAAACACTGCCACTCCAGCTGCCCTTTCAACTGCCTACTCGTTTTCACACTCCCCAAGACGAACAGGGCGAGGAGGAGGAACTGGGCTCCTCATCTCACCCACATGGTCCTACCAGGTCCTACCTCTCGCCCACCTACCCCGATCTACGCTTGAATTCCACGCCGTCTCTGTCACCCTTCCTTTCAAACTCAACATCATAGTGATCTATCGCCCACCCGGTCCTCTCGGTGACTTTTTGGATGAGATGGATGCCCTCCTGAGCTGCTCCCCTGATGATGGCACACCGCTCGTCGTCCTCGGTGACTTCAACATCCACCCGGGAAAGCTGCATTCATCTGAATTCATTGATTTCTTCTCCGCATTTGACCTCACACTCTCCCCCTCTCCACCAACTCACCGCGCCGGGAACCAACTTGACCTTGTCTTCACAAGATCCTGTGGCATCTCGGCACTCTCTGTTACCCCGCTCACCGTGTCCGACCACCACTTTGTGACTTTCTCCATCCCCATGAAGCCCACCTCATCCCTCCACTCTACGCCTCGAATGGTCACCAGTCGCCGCAACCTGAAATCCCTCACTCCCTCCGCTCTCTCCTCAACTGTTATCTCCTCGCTCCCATCCTCTGAACAGTTCTCCTTAATGCCTACTGAGGAAGCCTCCTCTATCCTGATGTCCTCACTCTCCTCTTCTTTGGACACTCTCTGTCCCCCAATCTCACGACCGGCGCGATCATCTTACCCCCCTCCCTGGCTGTCTGAACCTCTGCGAACCAACAGATCATTGTTGCGAGCGTCAGAGAGAAAATGGAAGAAATCGGGACAGCACGAGGACCTTGCTCACTACCACCTCCTCCTCTCTGACTTCACCTCAACTGTTTCGGCAGCTAAATCTGCCTTCTACCTGGCAAAGATCAACTCTTCTGCCTCCAACCCCAGGAAACTCTTCTCCGTGTTCTCTTCCCTCCACACCCCTCCTGCCCCTACCCCCCCTTCCTCCCTTACTGCCGATGACTTTGCAACTTACTTTACCAAGAAAGTAAATGACATCAGCTCCTCATTCAAGCCTATTCCCTCCCAGAAGACATCTCCCCCAACTCTCAACTCGGATGGTCTTACCAGCTTTAGCCCCCTCACCTCTGAGGACGTTCACGCACTTGTTACATCTAACCGTGCCACCACCTGCTCCCTTGACCCGATTCCCTCCTCTCTTCTCCAGGACATCTCACACGACATCTTACCATTCCTCACCACCCTGATCAACTCCTCCCTCACCTCAGGTGTCATTCCAGCGGATTTTAAGACCGCTATCGTGAAGCCTCTCCTTAAAAAACCCACCCTAGATGCTACTGACATCCAAAGCTACAGACCTGTATCTCTTCTTTCATTCCTCTCTAAAACCTTGGAACGTGCCGCCTACAACCAACTGTCATCCTATCTCTCGCGGAACAACCTCCTAGACCCTAATCAATCAGGATTCAGGACTGCCCACTCCACTGAGACGGCCCTCCTCACAGTGACCGAGTCCCTGCGAGACGCCAAAACATCATCCAACTCCTCCGTTCTCATTCTCCTTGACCTATCTGCTGCATTCGACACAGTCAACCACCAAATTCTCCTCTCCACTCTGGCTGAACTTGGCATATCCGACTCTGCTCTCACCTGGTTTACATCATACCTGACAAAGCGCACCTTTCAGGTCACATGGAATGGCTCTATGTCCAAACCCTGCTCTCTGGACACGGGTGTCCCTCAAGGCTCAGTATTAGGACCGCTTCTGTTCTCACTATACACCAGATCACTAGGTTCTGTTATCACATCGCATGGATTCTCCTACCATTGCTACGCAGATGACACCCAGCTGTTCCTCTCTTTTCCCCCGTCCTCTGACGCTCACATTGCAACTCGCATCTCGGACTGTCTGGCTGACATCTCTGTCTGGACAACTGCACATCACCTCAAGCTTAACCTGAACAAAACAGAACTCCTCTTCATCCCAGGGAAAGACTGCCCTCGCATGGACCTGTCGGTCACTGTCGAGGGCATCACAGTATTGCCTTCCTCAACTGCGAGGAACCTGGGTGTAATCCTCGATGACCAACTATCCTGCACCCCCAACATCACTGCTGTGGCCCGATCCTGCAGATTCGCCCTCTACAATATCCGCAGGATTCGGACCTTCCTCACAAAGGATGCAACGCAGCTCTTGGTCCAAGCACTGGTCATCTCCCGCCTTGACTACTGCAACTCTCTACTGGCCGGACTCCCGGCCTATGCGATTAAACCATTGCAGCGTATCCAGAACGCTGCAGCACGTCTTATCTTCAATCTACCCAAATTCTCCCACGTGAGCCCCCTCCTCCGTGACCTCCACTGGCTCCCTGTTGCAGCACGCATCCAATTCAAGACGATGACACTGGCCTTCAGGGCCATCAATGGAACGGCACCTGTCTACCTTCAAACACTGGTCAAACCTCATGCCCCGAAGCGAGCACTTCGCTCCTCTACTTCAGCTGGCCGGCTGGCACCACCATCGCTGAAATCAAACAAATGTCGCTCAGCAAAGTCCAGACTCTTCTCTGTTCTGGCGCCTCAGTGGTGGAACGAACTCCCGACTAATGTCAGGACAGCTGAGTCATTTGCCATCTTCCGAAAAAGGCTCAAGACTCACCTGTTCAGACTTCACCTTGACTCTACATAGCATGACCCACTAACACCCTCCCTCGACACCCCTCCCCAAAAAAAAAAAAAAAAAAACCTTACCTAATAGCACTCTGATCTTAGCACTGTTGCTCTTGAAATACTTTACTCAGATGAGGACCTAACACTTGTTCTATTTTTAGCTCTTACTGCATCGGCAACGATACGTCGTGGTTTCTTTGTTTCCTTCTCTTGACAAATGTACTTATTGTAAGTCGCTTTGGACAAAAGCGTCTGCTAAATGACCTAAATGTAAATGTCTCCAGCCTCTGCTTCCCCAATGGGAGACGTGTCAGTGGGGTTGAGGAGATCCTCGAAGTATTCCTTCCACCGCCCGACGATATCCCCAGTCGAAGTCAGCAGCTCCCCACCTCCACCGTAAACAGTGTTGGTGGGGGGCTGCTTCCCCTTCGTAAGGCGCCGGATGGTTTGCCAGAATTTCCTCGAGGCCGACCGATAGTCCTCCTCCATGGCCTCCCCGAACTCTTCCCAGACCCGAACTTTTGCTTCAGCGACCGCCCGTGCTGCAGCACGCTTGGCCTGCCGGTACCCGTCAGCTGCCTCGGGAGTCCCCCGAGCCAACCAGGTTCGGTAGGACTCCTTCTTCAGCTTGACAGCATCCCTTACTTCTGGTGTCCACCACTGGGTTCGGGGATTGCCACCACGACAGGCACTGGAGACCTTACGGCCACAGCTTCGAACAGCCGCGTCAACAATGGAAGCAGAGAACAAGGTCCATTCGGACTCAATGTCCCCAGCCTCCCTCGGGATCTGGTCATAGCTCTCCCGGAGGTGGGAGTTGAAGACCTCCCTGACAGAGGGTTCCACCAGACGTTCCCAGCAGACCCTCACAACGCGTTTAGGTCTGCCAAGTCTGTCCAGCTTCCTCCCCTGCCAGCGGATCCAACTCACCACCAGGTGGTGATCAGTTGACAGCTCAGCCCCTCTCTTCACCCGAGTGTCCAAAACATACGGCCGGAGGTCAGATGACACAACCACGAAGACGATCATTGACCTCCGGCCTAGGGTGTCCTGGTGCCATGTGCACTGATGGACACCCTTATGTTTGAACATGGTGTTCGTTATGGACAAACCGTGACCAGCACAGAAGTCCAATAACAGAACCCCACTCGGGTTCTGATCGGGGAGGCCGTTCCTCCCAATCACGCCCCTCCAGGTAACACTGTCGTTGCCCACGTGAGCGTTGAAGTCCCCCAGTAAAACAATGGAGTCCCCGGTTGGAGCACTCTCAAGTACCCCTCCCAAGGACTCCAAGAAGGCCGGGTACTCTGCACTGCCGTTTGGCCCATAGGCCGAAACAACAGTGAGAGACCTATCCCCGACCCGAAGGCGCAGGGAAACGACCCTCTCGTTCACCGGGGAAAACTCCAACACATGGCGGCCGAGCTGGGGGGCTATGAGCAAGCCCACACCAGCTCGGCGCCTTTCACCGCGGGCAACTCCAGAGTAGAAGAGAGTCCAGCCTCTCTCAAGGAGTTGGGTTCCAGAGCCCAGACTGTGCGTGGAGGTGAGCCCGACTACCTGTAGCCGGTACCGCTCTACCTCCCGCACTAGCTCAGGCTCTTTACCCCCCAGTGAGGTGACATTCCATGTCCCCATGGCTAGAGTCACCGTCCGGGGATTGGGTCGCCGGGGCACCCGCCCAGGACAGCGACCCAAATCCCACCGCACCGGCCCCTTCTGAACCCTCCTGCGGGTGGTGGGCCTACAGGAGGGCGGGCCCACGTCGCTCTTTCGGGCTGTGCCCGGCCGGGTCCCGTGGGCACAGACCCGGCGACCAGGCGCTCGCCTGCGAGCCCCAACCCCGGGCCTGGCTCCAGGGTGGGGCCCCGGTGACGCCAATCCGGGCGACGTGAACTTCCTCGATTTTAACTTCTTCATTAAGGGCTTTGGAACCGCTCTTAGTCTGACCTGTCACCTAGGACCTGTTTGCCTTGGGAGACCCTACCAGGGGCATTAAGCCCCGGACAACATACCTCCTAGGATCATTCAGGTGCTCAAACCCCTCCACCACGGTAAGGTGTCGGTTCAAGGAGGGTCAAATATTACCAGTTTTTTTGTAATGCCTTACATTACCGCGTTACAGCAAAACGTAATGCATTACAGTAATGCATTACTTTTGTAACGCGTTACTCCCAACACTGAAAGCGATGCATGATGGCTAGAATTGTGTCCGACTTAGCAGCCGACTGCAAAGACGTCACAGGGTCGCGACCATATCACGTGACCCAAAACATCGCGGGAACAAGTTTTTAAGAGCCGCTTCTTGCAGCGCTTGGCAGCGCGGTCCACGGTGGCTGCAACCGGCTTGTCCACACCTCCGCTACAGCGGAATGGTTCTCATTGGTTAAAAGTTCAATGACGTGTGTTCAGGTCCGCACTCGGCGGCAACCTTGTGGTGAAATGATACTTTTTATTTTGGTCGCATTGATCTCATGGCTTGATCTAAAGTTCCGTGCATTGTGTTGTGAGTCGGCCTATTATATGTGAGGTCTGGTTAATACAAACACAGAATGATAATTCAAATATACTGGGAAAAAAGAATGCCTTCCACATGTTGCCTTGCGTGTGTGTGTGTGTGTAATATATATATATATATATATATAAATTTATATATAACATATCCTCTTTGGTTTGCTGCTGTGTTCTATCGCTTGAGCACCATAGTGACTTTGTTGTCCGACTTGACTGCGTTTGGCTGCCGTCTCTTTTAGAGCCCGCCCCCTCAGACACCTGCAGCTCTCGTCGGCGTGATAAGTCAAGTCAAGTCAAGTCAAGACCATCCCAAACAAGCCTACTTATGCGTCAGGAACGACGTCATCAACGGCGCCGGCAGAAATCCCACGGTTTCTACCAGGACATGTGGATAGGTGCGGAAGAGGTGCGAGGGTCTCACCTCCATGTATTGATTAGGACCCGGGACGGTGGTCCCCGTCCTGCTGAGCGGCGCCTTGAGTGAAGGTGAGTAGAATCCCCTGTATTCTGGTGCATTTTAACGTGGTTTGATACTTTTATCTTCTGGAACATGATATGATGTGTCATAGAGGGGGCAGGGGGGTAGTGATGGGCAAAGGGAAGCTTCGAAACAGTTCGAAGCGAGGTTTCAGTATGTGTTGAAGCCTTGAAACGAATATGAAACCTGACTCTACAGTGGCATCTAGTGGCCACTTCTGTGAACTACATGCTCTGGCCAAAGAAAACTCCTAATTATGTGCCACTATGAAATGAGCCGGTCTTAGGTTTCCTTAAGTTAAGTAGAATGCAGGTTGAATTAAAGAAACATTATTAAAAATTAACAAATGACACATTGTTATATGCATTACAATAATCAAAGATTTGTATTCAAAAATAATATCTGTTCAGCTCTTTTTGATCTGAGTCTGTTTCTTTTTTTTGGATAACACTTCCCCTGCTTTAGAAAAAATCCTTTCACAGGGTACACTTGTTGCAGGGACACTTAAACATTTCTTAGTCAGCTGGTACAAATTAGGGAAGACAGCACGTCGCTCTTGCCAGTATTTCAAAGGATCTGCCCGTCTTGGAATAAAAGGATCTCTTAAATAATTTTTCACTTCCACAGTTGCATCCGAAGTTGCACTTTGCACAATATGAGTTTGGTTCACTCGACTGTCAAACAGATCCCACAAACTCTCTGCTGATGGGGATGTTGATGCTGCTGATGTTGATGCCGATGGTGTAGGTGATGTTTGTGAGCCTGAGGATGAAGCTTGTGGGTCTATTTTGAATGCAAAACAGCAATTACTTTACAGTACATATCTTACATATTACTCTTTACATTATGCTACATCATGCAGTACACAGAAATAAAAACAGTACTCACCAGGTGTTAATGTAGCAGCACGTATCAACGAAGCACACTCACAAATAAGTTTCTGTTGTGCTTCATGGGCCTTCTGTGGGTTTCCAAATGCTATGGATTTAAAACGTGGGTCCAGCAATGTGGCAAAGGTTAACAATGTTGACGTTTCATATGTGCCACATCTGCTTTGGATCCCATCTCTTAGCAGAGTGCCTAATGTACCAAACAAACACAAGCATTAATTATAACATTTAATATAATGATATGCATGGTCACATCTGGCATTGATGTTATTGCAATAGATTTCAAGAGTCGGATTGTGTGTTGAGCCCCTCATTTTGTCGTTGACTTTATGTTGGATCATTCGGTAGAGTGGAATAAGCTTTGATGCAGAGACTCTTTCCTCCTCGGACAGCTCCACAGTTGCCAATTTGAATGGTCGAAGAAGATCCAAGCACTCCGAAATGACCTCACATTCATAGTTGTTCAGAGGTGCTTGGTCTGTAGTCAGACAGGACAGGGAAGCAGCCACGGTCTCTCTTTCGTCATATAAACGTTGTAGCATGTCATATGTACTATTCCATCTTGTTTCAACATCTTGAATGAGTTTAAGGGCAGGCCTGCCCATACGTGTCTGCATCTCTGTTAGCTTCTCCCTGGCCTTGCAACTGGAGTGGAAAATGGCAACAATTTTTTTGGCCTTCAGGCGGATCTCATTCAGTGGAGTTTCTTCCACTGCCTTCTTCACAATCAAGTTCAGAGTGTGGGCAAAACATGGCAAATGATAGAAGTTTTGGAGGTTCACACTCAGGACCATGTTTGCTGCATTGTCAGTCACCATGCAGTGTACCTTGGAGGTTAAACCCCACTCTTCCAGGAGCTCATGATTGGCCTGCATAATGTGCTGTGCCACGTGTGTGTCATGAAACCGGGCAACACCAAGTACATACGTAGCCATCTCATCTTGGGGTGTGATGTAATGGCAGGTTATTCCAAGATAGCTCTCGGTGTTGATGGAAGTCCACATATCAGCAGTGAGACTCACAGCCTTCTGCACCTCAGCCTTAACCTTCTCCTTCGTGCTGGTGTACTTTTCAGTGACCATGTCAGCGCCTTCCGAGATGGGAGTACATAGTTGGGCTCAAGCTTATGCACAAAAGCCCTGAAGCCTTGGTCCTCCACAATGGTGAATGGCTGGAGATCCTTTACAACCTCCTTTATTGTCACAGTGAATAAGTAGGAGAACGACCAGGTTTCCATAGTCTCAGGAAATCCCACTACAATTTAAAAATGGAAAACGAGTATTAAAGCATACCTCTACTCAACGGTCTGGCATCAGTGGCAGCAGCAGCAGCAGCAGCAGCATGCCCGGGGAGATCATTGTGACCCTCTGGGGTTAGAACTCCAGGATGAGTGCATCTCAGGTGGCGCATCATTGAGGATGTATTATTGCAATAGGCAAGCTGCCTATTACAAATCATACACCTCACCTTATTTGGGGTTTCCAGTGTGAAATGCTCCCACACCACAGATCGTGTTCTCTTGGGTGGGACTTCCATACCTAAGCCTCTAATCTTATCTAACAATAAAGTATAATATCTAAAAATACTAATATCTAACAATAGGCTATATTACTAATATATAATAATACTAATACTAATACCTAAGGCTATATTACTAATTACAATATCTAATAATAATACTAATATCTAACAATATATACTCACTAAGTCACTCTCACAAAATCTCTAATTCTCTCTATCAAACTATGTCTCAAACTCCAACCACGAAAACCCTCAAAGAACTTGTGTTTCTGCATGGTTTTTAAGCTTTTGAGATTGTTAATTGAACCAATGTAGTTAATTGCACTGCAAACCATGGCACCAATCGAAACTCAGCGATAGACGTTTCGAACCATAGAGGCGTTCCTTCAATCACTGAACTACAGTCACGTGACATGGGCGTCTCAGAAGCGCTTTTCGGCGTCTCAGAAGCGCTTTTCGGCACAACGTTTCGAAACGTTTCGATCCGGGACTTCAGAGACGCGCCGACACGCCCGTTTCGGAAGTTACATCACTACAGGGGGGTATTTTTTTTTTTTTTTTTTTTTAATAAATAAAGTTTGTAAAATATATGGGTCCATATAGACTATATGATTTTTAAGGAAAACTAATATAACCTAATGGCTCTTTACCTGCTGATAAATGTAACGAATGTTGAAAGCTACCGAGCGAGGCTACTTGCTAGCCTGCTAGCCTCATGCTAACGTTAGCGCAGCATTAGCTCACCTGCACTCCACTGTAAACAAACAGATGAAGGCTCATCCTGACGGAGCCCACGTTTTTAACCAGGCCCACTTAAAGACTGTACTCCCTGAATTCAGTCAACATGTGAAATGTGCTACAAGGGGAAAAACACGCTGGAAGAACTACACAGTGCCTGTTTGCCTCAAAAGAGCCCAGAACATTATCAAGGACACTCACCATCCAGGTCACTCCCTGTTTGAACTGTTACCCTCAGGCAGAAGGTACACTGAGCACCAGGACTAACAGACTCAAACACAGTTTAACTGCAGTAACCATCCTCAATGCTACCAGAGAACAATAACATCAGTGTACATGGCTGTATTGGATGAACTGTTCCCAACCTATACTCTTGTGTGGTCTGCTAACTATGTCCATACGTCTGTTGGTATGCATGTATGTACTGTTTTAACTGTGTGAGACTGGGTATGGATAACTGAGTGTGTATGCTGCTATGTCTCTATTAGAACTAGTAACATTAGTGCTAAATAGTTTTTAGGTCGTGACATTTCAACTGTCTGCTATTATTTTACAGCGTCGATCCACGATGTGACGTGTTTCTATTGTCTGGTTTTTGTTCAGACGTAACGGGGGAGCAGTACCAGAAAAGACACTACATCCGGGTGACGCTGAAGGATCCAGAGATGAAGGACGGAGACGCCTCGGTGGTTCTGAAGAACGTCACCCTGAACGACACCGGAACGTTCCAATGTGGGCTCAAGCTGGGGAACGGCACGGACATCTGCACCATCGAGCTGGGGGTCACAAACCCAGGTGAGTCTGAGGGTCAGGAACCCGGGTGAGTCTGAGGGTCAGGAACCCGGGTGAGTCTGAGGGTCAGGAACCCGGGTGAGTCTGAAGACCTGGTCCTTCCAGGTCCTTCAGATAGACTTCTGGTATTCAGAGAACACAGAAGAAGTGTATTTAAGATCATTCAGTACTTTACCATGTCTAGTAGGAATATTCACTTTTTCATTTATTTATTTATTTATTTTGCGTTCCTCAAGACCACGATGTCGTATTAGGACCATTGGTTAAAAACAAAACAAACGGAGCAGAGAGGTGGGCAATATTATGAGACTTTTACGAGAAAAAAGTATTAATTTATGAGTTTATAAAGTCATATCTTTAAAGAGGACATAACTCGCTGTGCATGATGTCTGTGTGTGTTTATATTCTATATTGCTGTTTAAATAAAATTGACTCTATTTCCGTAAATATTTGGTCAACTATTGAATATGACCTGTTCCATATGGGATGTGTTGGTTTGACGATGATGATGATGTCATGCCTGTCTGCTCCGTAGGTCACACAGGGCCACGCGCCGGGATGGAAGGAAGCGAGGATGTAGGAGACAAGGATGGAGGGAGAAGTCATTGGATACCAGCTCTGTCCATCATTGGTGTGGTGGCGGTGATTGGCTTTATGTATCGGCGCAGCCGAGGCTTAGTGGTACAGCATGACAGTGCTGGATTAGAGTCTGCTGAGATGGAGGTCTTTAGCGTGGCAGACTCTCCCGACAGTCAGTGAACATGCAGCTTAAAGCACTTTGATTGGTCGGAATGTCTGCTGTTACGGCCCCAGCCTATGGCTGTGTCCTGTCTGTGTGTGTCTGCGTGGGTGTGTCTGCTGTGTGGGTGTGTTTACAGGCTGCTGATTGCGGACCGGCTGGAAGCACCTGTGTATGGTTCCCTGATTGGCTGGCTGATATAAACCCCTGCCGGGGGCTGCCTCGCTCTCTAACTCATCCCAGAGACCTTCAACCTGCTGCACCTCTTTTGTTATGCTCTGCACCTGACAACATGCACCACACATACTGCATACCACTCAAACACCTGCACACACCACTGACGCTCACTCCCACACCCCATCGCACATTTCCTTTGTTGTCAACTCAATAAATATTGTATTTTTGCTACATCGCGCTGCCTTGCCCTTTGTGTTGTTGCGGCCTCAGAGCCGGGCGTAACAAGTTGGGGGCTCGTCCGTCCTTTTGAACCTGCTGGGCGTCTAATGGATTGGTTGCCTGGTGGGTATGTATTTCGCCAGGGACGTCTGTGTGAGCGCAGCAGTTGGATACTGCTGTGTGGGTAATTGGCGGCGCGTGGCGTTGGTGCGATATGGTTAGTAGTTCTTGAGTGACGTCAGATAGGGGTTCCCTGTTCCCTGAGGAGGATTCCCTAGGTGAGGCGTGACGTATTTGTCCATATATGGTGTTGGTGGTGTTGCCGCGCATGCAGTGTGTGCGTCAGGAGCAGGTGTGTTTGTTCGACAGCTGATTAATTCATTCATTCGTGCGAGATGGGTCATGGTGGAAGCGGAGAAAGGTGAGTGTTGGACAAGGTGTGTGTGCATTGTTTTGTCAGAGTTTTCCTGGTAGGTATAGCGGCGTCTCCCCTTTGGGATTCGTCGTGGGGGGTTGTTAGTGTTGGGGTACGGTGGTTGAGAGCTTCCCTTTCCCTTTTCCCTTAATTTGCTCGGGAGCACTGCTCGTGGTTACGGGGCGGTGGTCAGTTTACTGGGTGCCGCTTGCGTGCCAGCGGGCGCTAGGTGCATAAATACCCGCCGCTACGCCCCATGAAGACTAGGGGGGAGTTAGGTAGTAAGAGTCTGGTTAGGCAGATAGCTAGCGGGGAACTCCGACTTGAGGCTGAAGGCCGTGAAGCGCACAGGTGAGTCCGACACTTTTTTTTTTCTCCGTGTGTTTTTTTTCCCCTCTCGATGGATGAGTTGGTGAAGGCGTTTGTAGCGAGGCCGTCTGGGCAGTTGCTGGACGAGTGCTCAAGGGAGCAGTTGGTTAAATTGGCTGACTTTTACAAGGTCGATGTTGGGGACAGACGCGTAAAAGAGGGCGTTCGGGCCAATTTAAAGGTGGAGTTGTGTAAAATGGAGATTTTGGACGCAGGGAAGGGAGTCAGTGCTTCTGTGTGTGAGGACTCGTTTCCGCTTGTGGCGGGTCCTGGTGTTGGTCCTGCGTTGTCTTTCGAGCAGCAGAAGGAGTTGCTGGAGCTGCGTCTGAAGTTAGAGGCAGAGAAAGCAGACAGGGAATTGTCTGTGGAGAAGATGAAGCAGGAGACTGAGTTTGCGAAGCTGGAGCTGCAGAGGCAGCAGCTGCAGTTGGTTCGTGAGGGAAAAGCAGCCGCGGCTGATGTGTTACCTGGTGGATCCTCTGTGTTTGGGGGGAGTCCGGTAAGGACTGGTACAGGTAGTGATTTGAGTGATTTGAGACTTGTGCCTAAATTTAATGAGCGTGATCCGGAGACGTTTTTTCTCATGTTTGAGCGTCTGGGGGATGCACGGGGGTGGTCTGAGGCCACGCGCACGTTGTTGTTGCAGTGTGTGATAACCGGCAGGGTCCAGGAGGCGTATTCGTCCTTGAGTAGCATTGAGTGTGGGAGCTACGCACTGGTAAAGTCAGCTATTCTGAAGGCGTTTGAGCTGGTTCCTGAGGCGTACCGCCAGCGGTTTAGGACGTGGAGGAGAGGTGAGAAGTCACACATGGAGTTTGTACGTGACTTGTCCACTCATTTTGATCGCTGGTGTGTTGCTGCGGAAGTTGAATCGTTTGATGATCTGCGAGAGCTGGCTATTTTGGAGCAGTTTAAGAGCTCGGTGTCGGAGCGCATCGCGACTTACATAAGTGAGCGCAAGGTTAAGACGGCAGCCGAGGCCGCTGCCTTGGCCGATGACTATGTGCTGACGCACGGGGGGGGGGTGCTTCTGTGGCTCGCGGTGGCGGGTTCAGGGACACTTCGTCCGGCGGCAGTTCGTGGTCTGGCCGACATGTAAGACCAGCCGAGCAGCAGAGGAACGATCATGGTGCACGTGAGTCTGATAAAGTGTGTAGTTTCTGTCACAAGCGGGGCTTGATTCTTTCATTTTGACATCAGTCTTACCGTTTTCAGATGCGACCTACACTGGGTCGTTTATCCCTGTGCTTGGGATGGGATTGAAAGTTTTGCGTGTGCCTCAGCACAAAATGATGTTGTCTTGTGATCTGTTTCAGGGTGAAGTGGTGGTTGGTGTGCGACCGGCGTTGCCTCTAGATGGAATCGAGGTGATTTTGGGTAATGATATATGCGGTAGTAGAGTGTGGGCTGATGTGCCCCCTCCTATTGTGGTTCCGGTTCCCCTCGTTAGCAGTGACCCTGATAAGAACGAGAGGGAGTTCCCTGATGTATTTACTGCATGCGCTGTGACGCGTGCCATGGCGCGCGCGCAAGATGATGAGAGTTCCGCAGCAGAGGCTGACGGTTCACTACAGAATGATGTAACATGTCCTGATGTCCCTTGGTCTGTCTCTTGTAGTGAGTTGGTGGAGCAGCAGCAGACGGATCCCTCCCTCAAGGCGTTGCTGGAGTCGGTTTGCCCTGTTGGTGAGGTGGAAAATCATGCACAGTGTTATTTTGTTGCTAATGGGGTGTTGATGAGGAAATGGGTGCCGCAGTGGGAAACCTTTGTTGGGGATCCTGTGTTGCAAGTTGTTGTTCCCTCTAAGTTTCGCAGCTTGGTGTTGCAGATTTCCCATGACGAGAGTGGTCACTTGGGCGTCAGGAAGACATATGACCGCTTCCTGAGGTATTTCTTCTGGCCCCGGTTGAAGAGGGATGTGTCGGCCTATATAAAATCATGTCATGTGTGTCAGGTCACCAGTAAGCCTAATCAGACCCTCAAGCCTATTCCTTTGGTCCCAATACGTGCTTTGGGTCAGCCATTTGAGCACCTTGTTATTGATTGTGTGGGGCCCTTGCCACCTTCGAGGTCAGGAGTTTGTTATTTACTCACAGTGATGTGCCAGAGCACAAGGTATCCAGCAGCTTACCCGCTGCGCACGATCACGGCCAGGTCTGTGGTGCGTGCTTTGTCGCAGTTTATGTCAGTTTTTGGTGTTCCCAGAGTCATTCAGTCCGACCAGGGGTCTAATTTTTCTTCTCATCTGTTTTCCCAGGTCCTGAAACAGTTGCGGGTCAAGCATAATCAGGCCTCTGCCTACCACGCGCAAAGCCAAGGCGTTCTGGAAAGATTTCACCAGACTCTGAAATCAATGTTGCGTGCGTATTGTGTTGAAATGTCAAGTGATTGGGAAGAGGGCTTACCATGGCTGTTGTTGGCCGCTAGGGAAGTCGTTCAGGAGAGCATAGGGTTTAGTCCCAACGACCTTGTGTTTGGTCATACTGTTCGGGGCCCTTTGGCCCTCTTGCGTGACAATTGGAAGGAGGAGGAGCCTCCTCAGAATCTTCTGGAGTATGTGTATGGTTTTCGCTACAGGTTGTATAGGGCTCAGGAAGTAGCTAAGAGTAAATTGGGGGGTGCGCAGAGCAAAATGAAAAAACATTATGACCGTGGGGTTGAGAACCGTGTTTTTCTCCCAGGGGATCAGGTCTTGGCTCTGTTGCCCATTGTAACATCCCCTTTTCAAGCTAAGTTTTTTGGTCCTTACTCTGTGGTAAAGAAGTTGTCTGACCTGAATTACCTGGTTGCTACTCCAGATCGTAGGTCTTCTACTCAACTGTGTCATGTGAATTTGTTGAAACCCTACTGTGTTCGTGTGCAGGAGGCCAGTGAGGTGGTGCAGCCGTCGGATGTCCATCCTGCCTGTGTGTCTGCTTCTTCATCCCCTGTGGTGGCAGAGCAGGGAGGGGACGGCGTCCCAGGCCCTGATGATGCTATACTTTATGGTCGGCTCAAGAATTCTGAGACTTTGCAGAATTTAGATGGTTTGTTTAGTCATTTAGAGGTTTCTAAACGCGCACAGTTGGTCAGTCTGATAAAGAGTTATACATGTTTGTTCAGTGATACACCTACACGCACACATTTGATCGAACATGACATTGATGTGGGAGATTCTAAGCCCATTAAGCAGAAGTTTTAACGTGTTCATCCAGAGAAGCGCAAGTTTCTTGATACCGAGGTGAAGTATATGTTGGAGAATGACATTGCGGAGCCATCTTGCTCCCCCTGGGCTTCACCTTGCTTGCTTGTTCCTAAATCAGATAACACGCCCAGATTTTGTTCTGATTTTCGTAAAGTAAATAGTGTTACAAAACCAGATTGTTTCCCTCCCCCGTGTGGAGGATTGTGTCGACCAGGTTGGGTCAGCTAAATTTGTGAGCAAATTTGATTTGCTCAAAGGGTATTGGCAGGTGCCATTGTCGAAGAGAGCGAAAGACATTGCCTCATTTGTGACACCCACGGGTTTGTATTCTTATTCGGTAATGCCTTTTGGGTTGCGAAATGCGCCGGCGACCTTCCAACGCCTCATGAACGGGGTTGTGAGTGGTCTGGAGGGTTGTTCGGTGTATTTGGACGATGTCGTGGTTTATTCTGATGAATGGGACGTTCACCTTGACCGCATTGGGAAGTTGTTTGACCGCTTGGCTCACGCACATTTAACTGTAAATCTGACCAAATGTGACTTTGCGAAGGCTACAGTTACCTATCTCGGTCGTGTGGTAGGTCAAGGGAGAGTCTGTCCTGTGCGAGCAAAGGTGCATGCTATTGATAACTATGTTCCTCCTACAACCAAGAAAGAACTGATGAGGTTCTTGGGGCTCGTTGGGTATTATCGTTGTTTTTGTAGGAACTTTTCAACTGTTGTGGCGCCTCTTACTAACTTGTTGAAGGGTAAAGTCAAGTTTGAGTGGTCTCCTGCGTGTCAGTCTGCATTTGAGAATGTGAAGTCCCTGATTTGTAATGCTCCGGTTTTGGCTGCTCCTCGGTGGGACAGGCCCTTTAAAGTGGAGGTAGATGCCAGTTATGTGGGGGCAGGAGCGGTGTTAATGCAACCTGATGACTTGGAAGTGGATAGGCCTGTTTGTTTTTTTTCTCGGAAGTTTAACAAGCATCAGTTGAATTATTCTGTTATCGAAAAAGAAACACTGGCTTTGGTTTTGGCTTTGCAGCATTTCAGTGTCTATGTTAGCTCTGGGCCTGTTGTTGTGTTTACTGACCATAACCCTTTGACGTTTCTAAATTCTTTACAGTGTCCAAACCAGCGCTTGATTCGTTGGGCCCTGTTGTTGCAGTCCTTTTGCCTTGAGATCCGCCATATCAAGGGCTGTGATAACCTGGTGGCTGACGCCTTGTCAAGGGCTCCATGTGATTAGCCTGTTGGCTGTGTACTCATGTTGGTTTCTGTTTTATGTTTTTCAGGTGCCGTCTGCTTCTGTGTCCCTTTCCCTTGGGCCTTTTGGGCTACCAGGGTTCCGTGTGGGACCCATTCTTTATGGGGGGGGGTGTTACGGCCCCAGCCTATGGCTGTGTCCTGTCTGTGTGTGTCTGCGTGGGTGTGTCTGCTGTGTGGGTGTGTTTACAGGCTGCTGATTGCGGACCGGCTGGAAGCACCTGTGTATGGTTCCCTGATTGGCTGGCTGATATAAACCCCTGCCGGGGGCTGCCTCGCTCTCTAACTCATCCCAGAGACCTTCAACCTGCTGCACCTCTTTTGTTATGCTCTGCACCTGACAACATGCACCACACATACTGCATACCACTCAAACACCTGCACACACCACTGACGCTCACTCTCACACCCCATCGCACATTTCCTTTGTTGTAAACTCAATAAATATTGTATTTTTGCTACATCGCGCTGCCTTGCCCTTTGTGTTGTTGCGGCCTCAGAGCCGGGCGTAACACTGCATATTAAATTAGTGCAATAGAAACATTATTTGCCAGACTGCTTGTTTTTAATGCATCGACTATTTGCTCAGATTTCTTTAATTGATTTCATGCTTTTGTTAAAGCTGAAGTCATATATATATATTTAGATTTGCCCTTTAAGGATACAACAAGCTTCCTGTGGATATTTGCCTGTTTGTCCATAAATGATCATTAATTTGCCAATAACAACATTTAACATAAATGTCTCAACAGGATCAAATCAATGTATTTTTATTTAAATGTTCCTGACGGCAGTGAAAATGTTTGAAAAGCTAAACAGCAACTCATTTTAACAACAGGATGATGGAAACGTTCCGGTGATCCCCATCCTGCCAGCTGACTACTGACTACAGACATTTGTGTAAAAGTTATGATTGGACAAAACTGGACAACTCTCAGGGAAAGGTCTGTGAAAATGATTGTTTCCAGCTTTGAGAATCTTATCTGTTTTTCTGCAAAAGATGGGATTATTGTACTAACGCTCTATTTCCTTTAACATTATTGATCATGTAGGCCTTACCGTTACACTGACCTCTGCCTGGCACTGGTAGTTCACTGGACCATAGATCACCATGAACACCTGGTGATTCATGCATCTGATCCAACACTGAGACTACTATCACTGCCTTCGCACCAATACCAATAAACTGTAAAATTGTATAGTAAAATAATTAAAATGAACGAGCTGTAATAATAATGTAAATCCAAAACCTGTTGCACAGTTTCTTGTGTTGAGATGAAAACGTATACTTTTAGAGCCAAAAAATGATAACAATATAAATGTCTTTATTATAACCAATAATGCTTGTGTCTGTACTGAACTCTTCTTCATGTCTTTTAAAGCTGTCATGTTTCTATCGGAATATTTTTATTTTTTCACATTCTTAAAAAACAAACACGAAATTCCACTGAAAAGTTGAATCATTGTGATTATTATTATTATTATTATTATTACTGACGCACGAACGTGTGAGCATGGTTTTCATTGTTCCATCCATCCATCCATTTTCTGGTTTTCATTGTTGGCAGATGAATTTGTTTTATACATTATATACAGTATATACAGTATATATATATATATACTGTATATATATATACAGTATATATATATATACTGTATATATATATACAGTATATATATATATACACTGTATATATATATATGTATATATAAACAGTATATATATATATATATATACAGTATATATATACATATATATACTGTATATATATATATACAGTATATATATACACTGTGTGTATATATATGTGTATATATATATACAGTATATATATATATATATATATACAGTATATATATATATATATATATATACAGTATATACATATATATATACAGTGTATATATATATGTATATACTGTATATATATATATATATATATACAGTATATATATATATATATACAGTATATATATATATATATATATACTGTATATATATATATATATATATACAGTATATATATATATATATACACTGTATATATATATACAGTATATATATACATATATATACTGTATATATATATACAGTATATATATATATATATATACTATATATATATATATATATATACAGTATATACATATATATATACAGTGTATATATATATGTATATACTGTATATATATATATATATATATACAGTATATATATATATATATATATATACAGTATATATATATATATATATACTGTATATATATATATATATATACAGTATATATATATATATATACTGTATATATATATACAGTATATATATGTATATATATACTGTATATATATATATATATATATATATGTATATATATATACAGTATATATATATATATACAGTATATATATACATATATATACTGTATATATATATATACAGTATATATATACACTGTGTGTATATATATGTATATATACACACAGTGTATATATATACAGTATATATATATATATACAGTATATATATACATATATATACTGTATATATATATATATATATACAGTATATATATGTATGTATATATATATACACATCAGTGTCAATGACGCATCATCTCCTGTGCCTTTAAAAGACTCAAGTCACAACAGTGATTGGAGAACTTCCTCTGTAGCATCCTCACACGTTGTTGCACTGTAACTGCTCCTCTTGATCAAGATTAAAGTCAGACGTCGACTTTACTTATGTCTCCGATCTCCTCCTTGGGTGAATTTATTCTTTATGGACAAATTCTTTTAACAAACGCCATCTACTGGTGTGAGTCTCCGTCGAGGCAGTGGAGCAACTCCATCAACATCACAGTGCACAGTAGGAGCAACTAGAGATTTATTTATATGAAGAAGTCTAAAAGTCTTACCCCCCATTCTTCACCACTAACAAATGCAAAAATCCAATATAATAATTGAAATGGACAGTACGGTGTGATGTCCCTGTTCTGTCTGCTTCTCTTCCAGGAGAACCAGGAAGCAGTGGGCCGTCCTAAGCAGACCACACCTTAGGGTGATAAAAGGCCAGTCTGCTCGCTCTCTCTGGTGGTTGAGCAGCTGACTGCTGCTATGACCTACAACCTGTTGTAGTTTGTTCTCTCATATACATATACATATACACATGCACACACCCACACACACTACATTTCATGCAACACACCCACGTTATGTTCCTTTTGGGTTGTTTGGTTAAATAAACACTGAAACATTCTCAGAGCTCTGTGTCTCCTCTCTCCTTGTTTCAAACTGAGAGCCAGGCTTGTAACAGACGGGGGCTCGTCCAGGAAACTCCAGAATCCTGGATAGTATGGTTGCTTGTGTTGGGGTTGTAGCAGGAGCAGATTTGGTTATCAACAGTTAATTATTAATGTCGATATGATTATCGGTATTAATAACTATATTTAATATACTATCATGATATAATCATGAATAAACGGGGCACCACCCTGGGATCAGGGAAAAGATAACCTAAAACTGTATTCAGTCTCAATATAAAGGTTTTATACTCACATGCCAATCATCGTGATCATTGGCATAGAAGCATAAAAACAATCTAACAATTAAGAAGGGCGTGAAATTCAAGCACTAGCCTTCACAACCTGCTGTTATCCAGTGACATATACACAACAAGCACAAGAGACCGCTAGTTATAATATGATAAGATTTATTAAAATCAGTAATAATGATCACAATCAATAACACTGCAATTACAGTTTTTTCCTATCGTTTTCGGTCATGTACCCATACTATGGTCACTTTTCCCTATCACTTAACACAGTGGGCTTTAGAGACACACACCTCTGCATATCTGTTAACCTTTGGTGCAAAATGCACTACAACAACCACACCACAAACAATGCTGCCATAACTTAACACATGTTTCCTCTCAGAACACTATGACCTAAAAAACACTAACATCTTGAAGCATTGCCAATTGCATATATAAAATGTTGCTGTGTCCTCCAGTTTGGCATAGATTTCCTGTAGTGTTGCATTGAAAAAAAGAGAAAAAACACAGACAAACACTTCTTTGGACTACAGTAATAAAGTTTGTAATATTACAGTATGACAATCCAAGCCAAGTATCTGCTGACAGTGTTCATATGTCGGTTTACCTCCCACAAAAGATGTCACAATTGAGTGTGGTAAATGTACTGTAATTGTAAATACAGTAAATACTGTAAGTGTTTTATGAGAAACTGAGAATAACGTCAGAGAGGAGAGTTTTGGAGACTTCTCACATCACATTACTACTGTTACAAACACATCAGTCAGAATGCTGTAAATACTGTATAGTACCTGTTAGTTTGTGTGAAAACCCTCACGATTGATGCCACCGTTGATCTTGGCAAGTTCGGCTGAACCCTCAGACCAGCTTCCCTCATGGACAGACCATGATTGATTACATGGTCGATGACAGTTGCTCTGATTTCATCAGATACAACTGTCCTTGCTGCTGCTGCTCCTCTCCCTCTCCCTCTTCCTCTACCTTTCCCTCTTCCTCTACCTCTACCTCTCCCTCTCCCTCTTCCTCTACCTCTCCCTCTTCCTCTACCTTTCCCTCTTCCTCTACCTCTCCCTCTTCCTCTACCTCTACCTCTCCCTCTCCCTCTTCCTCTACCTCTCCCTCTTCCTCTACCTCTCCCTCTCCCTCTCCCTCTCCCTCTTCCTCTACCTCTCCCTCTTCCTCTACCTCTCCCTCTCCCTCTTCCTCTACCTCTCCCTCTTCCTCTACCTCTCCCTCTCCCTCTTCCTCTACCTCTCCCTCTTCCTCTACCTCTACCTCTCCCTCTTCCTCTACCTCTCCCTCTCCCTCTTCCTCTACCTCTCCCTCTTCCTCTACCTCTTCCTCTTCCTCCTACTTCACCTCCACCTTCACCTCCACCTTCACCTCCACCTCTACCTCCACCTTCACCTCCACCTTCACCTTCACCTCCACCTCCACCTCCACCTTCACCTCCAACTTCACCTTCACCTCCACCTTCACCTCCACCTCCACCTCCACCTTCACCTCCAACTTCACCTTCACCTCCAACTTCACCTCCACCTCCACCTTCACCTCCACCTCCACCTCCACCTTCACCTCCAACTTCACCTTCACCTCCACCTTCACCTCCACCTCCACCTTCACCTCCACCTTCACCTCCACCTTCACCTTCACCTTCACCTCCACCTTCACCTCCACCTCCACCTCCACCTCCACCTTCACCTTCACCTCCACCTCCACCTTCACCTCCACCTCCACCTCCACCTTCACCTTCACCTTCACCTCCACCTTCACCTTCACCTCCACCTCCACCTCCACCTCCAACTTCACCTTCACCTCCACCTTCACCTCCACCTCCACCTTCACCTCCACCTTCACCTTCACCTTCACCTCCACCTCCACCTCCACCTTCACCTTCACCTCCACCTCCACCTCCACCTCCACCTTCACCTCCACCTTCACCTCCACCTCCACCTTCACCTCCACCTCCACCTTCACCTTCACCTTCACCTCCACCTTCACCTTCACCTCCACCTCCACCTTCACCTCCACCTCCAACTTCACCTTCACCTCCACCTTCACCTCCACCTCCACCTTCACCTCCACCTTCACCTCCACCTTCACCTTCACCTTCACCTCCACCTCCACCTTCACCTCCACCTCCAACTTCACCTTCACCTCCACCTTCACCTCCACCTCCACCTTCACCTCCACCTTCACCTCCACCTTCACCTTCACCTTCACCTCCACCTCCACCTTCACCTCCACCTCCAACTTCACCTTCACCTCCACCTTCACCTCCACCTCCACCTTCACCTTCACCTTCACCTCCACCTCCACCTTCACCTCCACCTCCAACTTCACCTTCACCTCCACCTTCACCTCCACCTCCACCTTCACCTCCACCTCCACCTTCACCTTCACCTTCACCTCCACCTTCACCTCCACCTCCACCTCCACCTCCACCTTCACCTTCACCTCTACCTCTTCCTCTCCCTCTACCTCTCCCTCTTCCTCTACCTCTTCCTCTTCCTCCTACTCCACCTTCACCTCCACCTCCACCTTCACCTTCACCTTCACCTCCACCTTCACCTTCACCTCCACCTCTTCCTCTTCCTCTGCCTCTGCCTCTTGCTCTTGCTGCATCCATTTTCCTATACCAACTACGTAAAGAAGTCCAAAGCAAATGCCAAAGAAGGCCCTTTTTCAACGAGGCACAAATTACATGTAAAACACCTGAGTAGGTCTTTAGCTGAGTAGGTCTTTAGCTGAGTAGGTCTTTAGCTGAAATGACCACCAGGTGTTTTGCATTGCAAAACTTATCCTCTGTGTTTTGTACAGATCATTGTATGTAGTGTTGCTTTTACGTAAAAAAAAAAGTAATTCCATGCCAATTCACCAAGAACTATGGTGCACAAGGGGAAAATAATCTAAATTACTGTAAAATAAAATAAATAAACTATAAACTAAATATTTTTTCTTATTCAAACATGTAACTTCATTTGTCTGTCCAAATGCAGCATCTTTCCATCTACAGTGATCTAAATTACTGTTAGGTTTTGAACAGAAAGTTCACTGTTTTGAACAGAGTATCTAAACATTGGTAAAATATGCTGTAGTTCCACAGCGTTTTGCCGGTAGTGAACATTGACTGGGGCAGGTATCCATGAAATTTGGAAGAAGGCGTCATTGCCAGCATTTGTATCTTAGCATAGGGGCAAGTAACCACAGTTTGGTTCACATGGTCTACTGGTATGCTCACTGTGTGAAGTGTTTAGGGAATGTGAACATGGTTTAGGTAAATTGCCTAAAACGATAGGAAAAAACTGTAACAAAGCCTTATTACCTAGCTACCTAACACACAAAACTAAGCTAAACAGAGGGAGAGACACACGTGGAGTGTGTGTGTGTGTGTGTGTGTGTGTGTGTGTGTGTGTGTGTGTGTGTGTGTGTGTGTGTGTGTGTGTGTGTTTTACCAGGAACAAAGAGGGGAGCAGGGAATGTGAGATCGGTCCTCACTCTACACCAAGGTTCAGTAAGCGTGTTACCATCACACAGGAGCCTGTAGACGCCTCCTTTTGTAACGGCGTGTTACGGTGGAGAGAGGTCGTTTAAAGGTGGACGCTGGCCTTTATACCCCATGGACCCCCAGGGACCCCCCCACTTTCTGGTTAGGTAGTCAGCTAGGGGAAAGGAGGTTCCACATTGTCCGGTTCTTGTGCTGTGCAGGTTAGTATAACCTTCTCCCTCTGGGTCTGGTTGGTTGCTGTGGGGTGAACCATGTCTGCTGTTGATGAGTTTTTGCAGAATCCCAGGGAGGATCTGTTTAACACCTTCACGAAGGAGCAGTTGAAGGTGGCTGACTATTTTGACGTGGAAATCCCTAATAAGGCCCTCAAAGACTGTATCTTAAGTATGATTAAGGACCGTTTGGTGCAGTTGGGGGTGTTGCCTGATATATAGATTGTATTCAATTATTGTTATTTAAATCCTATAAAATGTAAATATGTTTTTTAGTGAGTGTGTAGGCATGTAAGACTTTATTAACAATAGTAGCTTAACAAACAAAGAATTCAGTCGTGACCCACCATCGATCCTGACAGTCTAGAGGTCTTGGCTCTACATAAAACTAAAGAATTTAGTAAAATTGTATTAACATATGACAAATCCATATAATTAGGGATTCAAGCTTTTATTTTATTTTTACATTTTACTTATAATTCAGTCTCACTGAGTTTTGAAACATCTTTTTTTAAGGGCAACGAAGACGTAGAAGTCTGGATGACTTCCAGCGTATATATATATATATATATATATATATATATATATATATATATATATATAAAATATCATATCTTATAATTAGGACACACTTTCTGTCTCTGATCTCTGCAGCTCAGAAGTGATGCTCGGTGCTGACCGCTTCAACGTCATCATAGTCATCAGCCGAGCTCTGCTCGCCATCGTTGGGTGGGGCTGTTGCCACGGAGACGGGAAGGCGATTTCCTGTCAGAGGAGTTTGATAAGCAATATTAAAAGAAGGGTAAGCATGACAAAAAACAGATTGATTTATTGATTGATTGATTGATTTATTGATTGATTGATTGATTGATTGATTGATTGATTGATTGATTGATTGATTGATACCTGTGGTTCTCTGTCGATATAAAGACACCATGAGGAGAGTGGAGATGCAGTATGGACAGAACACCACCAGGTGGCAGACCAGTCTGAACACGAGGTGGAGGGGTTCTGAGTCAGGGGGCGGGGTCGACGAAGAGGGCGGGGCCACGGTTGCAGGTTTACCTGCAGACAGAAATCCCACCTCTTCAGGTGAATATCTGGATGAATGAACTGCTGGACTCAAAGATGACCTTTGACCTGCTCACCTGTGACCGTGACCCAGCTGGGCGGAGACTCTACGTCACCGACGGTACACGTGTAGAGGCCCTCGTCAGACCTGGACACATGCTGGATGGTCATGTGACCTGTAGGCTCAGTCCCGATGAGGGAGCCATCCTTGTAGAAACCAGCTGGGAGGTCGGAGGTCGTCTTTGTCCTGCAGGACAGAGTGACCTCATGTCCCTCCATCACAGGGAGGACTGGACTCTGCAGGATCACCGGTCCACCTCAGCACAGACACAGAAGTCCAGCTGACAACGAGACCTTTACTCTGGCGGGATGACTTTTATTTTGGATTGTGTGATCTTACCAGTGACGGTGATGTTGATGGTGTTACTGGTTTTTCCGTCTCCAGACTCACACCAGTAAACTCCACTGTCCACTGGGAGAATGTAGCTGAGGGTGCAGGAAGAACCAGCAGGTTTCCCCCAGGGTTCTCCACACTGAGTCCTGGTTTTGTCTTTCCTGGTCCTCCACAGAATCCATCCAGCTGGACCCCCGTCGTCCTCACAGCTCAGAGAGAAGGAAGTCCAGCTGAAGAACTGGAGGCTGCTGGGACTCGTAGTCAGACGAACTGGAAGAGGAGGATGAAACAAGACCAGGTGAGATCCCGGTGTACCTGGTGTTTTCATCAACATACATATTTCCCAGCATGCATTGCAACAAAACCAATGAAAACGATTAGTTTAATGGAATAGTTTTAATTGCTCATGTAGAATTTTTAAAAATAAGATGGTACGATGGTATTTATTAGGACCACTGTAAAATAAAACCCAGAGCCGAGAGAGGTGGCTATATTCAGAGAAACTAAAGTTTAGAAAAGTGTCAATTTGGGACTTTATTACAACCGGAACAACCGGATTGGGTGGTTGTGGTAGCTTTCACTTGTCATAGCTGTAATAAACTCACAAATGTGTTACTTTTACAAACTTTTTTCCCTGAATATTGCCCTCTCTCAGCTCCATTTATTGTATTTTATTTACTACAGTCCACCTAACAATACGTCGTACGATGACGGCAGCGGTCCACAGACCAAAGTGTGAGGTCACGACGACTACCCCGACATCTTGTTTACAGTCTATGAAATGACGCCATCTTTGATTTCCCCTTGACGTCCCCTTTGAACTTATTTCCCCTTCCAGCCCCCCGGGGGGTCGAGATGAATCATTTTCAGGTTTGTGGACAATCAACAATGTTTTGAGCGTTTCCTGACCTCGGCCTGTGGAGCAGCTCAGCAGCGAGGCCAGAACTGAAGAGGAAGGACACAACAACAGAGCAGGCTGCTGTTTATATGCAGGATAGAAACAGGATGGTCAAACAGGATGAGCATCGTTGAATTAGATGTCGTTGCATCAAAGACACGGCGGTACTTACGGAGCAGACACAGCACCGAGGGTTCGTCCATCCTTAACACTCGTGAGATCTACGAGTCGATGAGAACGCTCCGGTGAGACCCGCCTTCTTCCTCTGTGATGGCGTTTGACAGTGTTGTGGTTTTCCTGTCCTCACACCTTCTAGAAAAAAAAGATGGGTTGCATTTAAAAAATCAAGTACTGAATACATTTACATTACATTTACATTTAGGTCATTTAGCACTTTTGTCCAAAGCGACTTACAATAAGTACATTTGTCAAAAGAAGGAAACAAAGAAACCACAACGAATCATTGCCGATAAAGTAAGAGCTAAAAATAGAACAAGTGTTAGGTCCTCATCTGAGTAGTTCAAGAGCAACAGTTTTTTTGGGGAGGGTGGGGGGGGGGGGGGGGGGTGTTAGTGGGTCATGCTATGTAGAGTCCAGGTGAAGTCTGAACAGGTGAGTCTTGAGCCTTTTTCAGAAGATGGCAGTGACTCTGCTATCCTGACATTAGTCGGGAGTTCGTTCCACCACTGAGGACCAGAACAGAGAAGAGTCTGGACTTTGCTGAGCGACATTTGTCTGATTTCAGCGATGTAATATCTTTATCATATGAGTTAAGTTTCATATTCACAAAGGAGCTATGTCTTTAATTATTCTTAATTGAGAACATACTTACATATTGAGAACGGACGTCACTGTATGGGGGGTGGGGTGAACCAGGTTGGGGGTGTGGACCATGTGGGCCCGGTGTGGGATGCGGCTCGGGGACTGGTGGGCGTGGTCTAGACATGGTCCCCTTTTTAAGAAGGCTCATTGGAGATGTGCCAGATCGAGCGACGCCCCTCTCAGCTTCAACGAGACGATGAGAGGGCAGCATTTTATTTTTTAAATATTTCTGTATTCATGAGGAATGAGCTCCTGATTCTGGACCATGAAGAAAATCTATACATTGTGTCATAAACGATTTTAAAAAAGCATCGTGGGAGCTGGTGTAGTGGGAAGCACTGTCGCCTCATAGCAAGAGGGTCGTGGGTTCTCTCCGGGTTCTCCGGCTTCCTCCCACAGTCCAAAGACATGCAGGATGGGGATAGGTTCATTGGTGACTCTAAATGTCCCGTAGGTGTGAATGTGAGCGTGAATGGTTGTTTGTCTCTACATGTCTCCCTGTGATAGACTGGTTACCTGTCTGTCTCTACATGTTAGCCCTGTGATAGACTGGTTACCTGTCTGTCTCTACATGTCTCCCTGTGATAGACTGGTTACCTGTCTGTCTCTACATGTCTCCCTGTGATAGACTGGTTACCTGTCTGTCTCTACATGTCAGCCCTGTGATAGACTGGTTACCTGTCTGTCTCTACATGTCTCCCTGTGATAGACTGGTTACTTGTCTGTCTCTACATGTCGGCCCTGTTATAGACTGGTTACCTGTCTGTCTCTACATGTCTCCCTGTGATAGACTGGTTACCTGTCTGTCTCTACATGTCGGCCCTGTTATAGACTGGTTACCTGTCTGTCTCTACATGTCTCCCTGTGATAGACTGGTTACCTGTCTGTCTCTACATGTCTCCCTGTGATAGACTGGTTACCTGTCTGTCTATACATGTCTCCCTGTGATAGACTGGTTACATGTCTGTCTCTACATGTCTCCCTGTGATAGACTGGTTACTTGTCTGTCTCTACATGTCTCCCTGTGATAGACTGGTTACCTGTCTGTCTATACATGTCTCCCTGTGATAGACTGGTTACCTGTCTGTCTCTACATGTCTCCCTGTGATAGACTGGTTACCTGTCTGTCTCTACATGTCTCCCTGTGATAGACTGGTTACCTGTCTGTCTCTACATGTCTCCCTGTGATAGACTGGTTACCTGTCTGTCTCTACATGTCAGCCCTGTGATAGACTGGTTACCTGTCTGTCTCTACATGTCTCCCTGTGATAGACTGGTTACCTGTCTGTCTCTACATGTCTCCCTGTGATAGACTGGTTACCTGTCTGTCTCTACATGTCTCCCTGTTATAGACTGGTTACCTGTCTGTCTCTACATGTCTCCCTGTGATAGACTGGTTACCTGTCTGTCTCTACATGTCTCCCTGTGATAGACTGGTTACCTGTCTGTCTCTACATGTCTCCCTGTGATAGACTGGTTACATGTCTGTCTCTACATGTCTCCCTGTGATTGACTGGTTACTTGTCTGTCTCTACATGTCTCCCTGTGATAGACTGGTGACCTGTCTGTCTATACATGTCTCCCTGTGATAGACTGGTTACCTGTCTGTCTCTACATGTCTCCCTGTGATAGACTGGTTACCTGTCTGTCTCTACATGTCTCCCTGTGATAGACTGGTTACCTGTCTGTCTCTACATGTCTCCCTGTGATAGACTGGTTACCTGTCTGTCTCTACATGTCAGCCCTGTGATAGACTGGTTACCTGTCTGTCTATACATGTCTCCCTGTGATAGACTGGTTACCTGTCTGTCTCTACATGTCTCCCTGTGATAGACTGGTTACCTGTCTGTCTCTACATGTCTCCCTGTGATAGACTGGTTACCTGTCTGTCTCTACATGTCTCCCTGTGATAGACTGGTTACCTGTCTGTCTCTACATGTCAGCCCTGTGATAGACTGGTTACCTGTCTGTCTCTACATGTCTCCCTGTGATAGACTGGTTACCTGTCTGTCTCTACATGTTAGCCCTGTGATAGACTGGTTACCTGTCTGTCTCTACATGTCAGCCCTGTGATAGACTGGTTACCTGTCTGTCTCTACATGTCTCCCTGTGATAGACTGGTTACCTGTCTGTCTCTACATGTTAGCCCTGTGATAGACTGGTTACCTGTCTGTCTCTACATGTTAGCCCTGTGATAGACTGGTTACCTGTCTGTCTCTACATGTCTCCCTGTGATAGACTGGTTACCTGTCTGTCTCTACATGTTAGCCGTGTGATAGACTGGTTACCTGTCTGTCTCTACATGTCTCCCTGTGATAGACTGGTTACCTGTCTGTCTCTACATGTCTCCCTGTGATAGACTGGTTACCTGTCTGTCTCTACATGTCTCCCTGTGATAGACTGGTTACCTGTCTGTCTCTACATGTCTCCCTGTGATAGACTGGTTACCTGTCTGTCTCTACATGTCAGCCCTGTGATAGACTGGTTACCTGTCTGTCTCTACATGTCTCCCTGTGATAGACTGGTTACCTGTCTGTCTCTACATGTCTCCCTGTGATAGACTGGTTACCTGTCTGTCTCTACATTTCTCCCTGTGATAGACTGGTTACCTGTCTGTCTCTACATGTCTCCCTGTGATAGACTGGTTACATGTCTGTCTCTACATGTCAGCCCTGTGATAGACTGGTTACCTGTCTGTCTCTACATGTCTCCCTGTGATAGACTGGTTACCTGTCTGTCTCTACATGTCTCCCTGTGATAGACTGGTTACCTGTCTGTCTCTACATGTCTCCCTGTGATAGACTGGTTACCTGTCTGTCTCTACATGTCTCCCTGTGATAGACTGGTTACCTGTCTGTCTCTACATGTCAGCCCTGTGATAGACTGGTTACCTGTCTGTCTCTACATGTCTCCCTGTGATAGACTGGTTACCTGTCTGTCTCTACATGTCAGCCCTGTGATAGACTGGTTACCTGTCTGTCTCTACATGTCTCCCTGTGATAGACTGGTTACCTGTCTGTCTCTACATGTCTCCCTGTGATAGACTGGTTACCTGTCTGTCTCTACATGTTAGCCCTGTGATAGACTGGTTACCTGTCTGTCTCTACATGTTAGCCCTGTGATAGACTGGTTACCTGTCTGTCTCTACATTTCTCCCTGTGATAGACTGGTTACCTGTCTGTCTCTACATGTCTCCCTGTTATAGACTGGTTACATGTCTGTCTCTACATGTCAGCCCTGTGATAGACTGGTTACCTGTCTGTCTCTACATGTCTCCCTGTGATAGACTGGTTACCTGTCTGTCTCTACATGTCTCCCTGTGATAGACTGGTTACCTGTCTGTCTCTACATGTCAGCCCTGTGATAGACTGGTTACCTGTCTGTCTCTACATGTCTCCCTGTGATAGACTGGTTACCTGTCTGTCTCTACATGTCAGCCCTGTGATAGACTGGTTACCTGTCTGTCTCTACATGTCTCCCTGTGATAGACTGGTTACCTGTCTGTCTCTACATGTCAGCCCTGTGATAGACTGGTTACCTGTCTGTCTCTACATGTCTCCCTGTGATAGACTGGTTACCTGTCTGTCTCTACATTTCTCCCTGTGATAGACTGGTTACCTGTCTGTCTCTACATGTCTCCCTGTGATAGACTGGTTACATGTCTGTCTCTACATGTCAGCCCTGTGATAGACTGGTTACCTGTCTGTCTCTACATGTCTCCCTGTGATAGACTGGTTACCTGTCTGTCTCTACATGTCTCCCTGTGATAGACTGGTTACCTGTCTGTCTCTACATGTCAGCCCTGTGATAGACTGGTTACCTGTCTGTCTCTACATGTCTCCCTGTGATAGACTGGTTACATGTCTGTCTCTACATGTCAGCCCTGTGATAGACTGGTTACCTGTCTGTCTCTACATGTCTCCCTGTGATAGACTGGTTACCTGTCTGTCTCTACATGTCTCCCTGTGATAGACTGGTTACATGTCTGTCTCTACATGTCTCCCTGTGATAGACTGGTTACATGTCTGTCTCTACATGTCAGCCCTGTGATAGACTGGTTACCTGTCTGTCTCTACATGTCTCCCTGTGATAGACTGGTTACCTGTCTGTCTCTACATGTCTCCCTGTGATAGACTGGTTACCTGTCTGTCTCTACATTTCTCCCTGTGATAGACTGGTTACCTGTCTGTCTCTACATGTCTCCCTGTGATAGACTGGTTACCTGTCTGTCTCTACATGTCTCCCTGTGATAGACTGGTTACCTGTCTGTCTCTACATGTCTCCCTGTGATAGACTGGTTACCTGTCTGTCTCTACATGTCAGCCCTGTGATAGACTGGTTACCTGTCTGTCTCTACATGTCAGCCCTGTGATAGACTGGTTACCTGTCTGTCTCTACATGTCTCCCTGTGATAGACTGGTTACCTGTCTGTCTCTACATGTCAGCCCTGTGATAGACTGGTTACCTGTCTGTCTCTACATGTTAGCCCTGTGATAGACTGGTTACCTGTCTGTCTCTACATGTCTCCCTGTGATAGACTGGTTACCTGTCTGTCTCTACATGTTAGCCCTGTGATAGACTGGTTACCTGTCTGTCTCTACATGTCTCCCTGTGATAGACTGGTTACCTGTCTGTCTCTACATGTCTCCCTGTGATAGACTGGTTACCTGTCTGTCTCTACATGTCTCCCTGTTATAGACTGGTTACCTGTCTGTCTCTACATGTCTCCCTGTGATAGACTGGTTACCTGTCTGTCTCTACATGTCTCCCTGTGATAGACTGGTTACCTGTCTGTCTCTACATGTCTCCCTGTGATAGACTGGTTACCTGTCTGTCTCTACATGTCAGCCCTGTGATAGACTGGTTACCTGTCTGTCTCTACATGTCTCCCTGTGATAGACTGGTTACCTGTCTGTCTCTACATGTTAGCCCTGTGATAGACTGGTTACCTGTCTGTCTCTACATGTCAGCCCTGTGATAGACTGGTTACCTGTCTGTCTCTACATGTCTCCCTGTGATAGACTGGTTACCTGTCTGTCTCTACATGTTAGCCCTGTGATAGACTGGTTACCTGTCTGTCTCTACATGTTAGCCCTGTGATAGACTGGTTACCTGTCTGTCTCTACATGTCTCCCTGTGATAGACTGGTTACCTGTCTGTCTCTACATGTTAGCCGTGTGATAGACTGGTTACCTGTCTGTCTCTACATGTCTCCCTGTGATAGACTGGTTACCTGTCTGTCTCTACATGTCTCCCTGTGATAGACTGGTTACCTGTCT
Organism: Eutrigla gurnardus; assembly: GCF_963514095.1. Classification (NCBI taxonomy): domain Eukaryota; kingdom Metazoa; phylum Chordata; class Actinopteri; order Perciformes; family Triglidae; genus Eutrigla; species Eutrigla gurnardus. The sequence continues at coordinate 2,005,129 of NC_139934.1, read as the reverse complement.
GTCTCTACATGTCTCCCTGTGATAGACTGGTTACCTGTCTGTCTCTACATGTCTCCCTGTGATAGACTGGTTACCTGTCTGTCTCTACATGTCAGCCCTGTGATAGACTGGTTACCTGTCTGTCTCTACATGTCTCCCTGTGATAGACTGGTTACCTGTCTGTCTCTACATGTCTCCCTGTGATAGACTGGTTACCTGTCTGTCTCTACATTTCTCCCTGTGATAGACTGGTTACCTGTCTGTCTCTACATGTCTCCCTGTGATAGACTGGTTACATGTCTGTCTCTACATGTCAGCCCTGTGATAGACTGGTTACCTGTCTGTCTCTACATGTCTCCCTGTGATAGACTGGTTACCTGTCTGTCTCTACATGTCTCCCTGTGATAGACTGGTTACCTGTCTGTCTCTACATGTCTCCCTGTGATAGACTGGTTACCTGTCTGTCTCTACATGTCTCCCTGTGATAGACTGGTTACCTGTCTGTCTCTACATGTCAGCCCTGTGATAGACTGGTTACCTGTCTGTCTCTACATGTCTCCCTGTGATAGACTGGTTACCTGTCTGTCTCTACATGTCAGCCCTGTGATAGACTGGTTACCTGTCTGTCTCTACATGTCTCCCTGTGATAGACTGGTTACCTGTCTGTCTCTACATGTCTCCCTGTGATAGACTGGTTACCTGTCTGTCTCTACATGTTAGCCCTGTGATAGACTGGTTACCTGTCTGTCTCTACATGTTAGCCCTGTGATAGACTGGTTACCTGTCTGTCTCTACATTTCTCCCTGTGATAGACTGGTTACCTGTCTGTCTCTACATGTCTCCCTGTTATAGACTGGTTACATGTCTGTCTCTACATGTCAGCCCTGTGATAGACTGGTTACCTGTCTGTCTCTACATGTCTCCCTGTGATAGACTGGTTACCTGTCTGTCTCTACATGTCTCCCTGTGATAGACTGGTTACCTGTCTGTCTCTACATGTCAGCCCTGTGATAGACTGGTTACCTGTCTGTCTCTACATGTCTCCCTGTGATAGACTGGTTACCTGTCTGTCTCTACATGTCAGCCCTGTGATAGACTGGTTACCTGTCTGTCTCTACATGTCTCCCTGTGATAGACAGGTTACCTGTCTGTCTCTACATGTCAGCCCTGTGATAGACTGGTTACCTGTCTGTCTCTACATGTCTCCCTGTGATAGACTGGTTACCTGTCTGTCTCTACATTTCTCCCTGTGATAGACTGGTTACCTGTCTGTCTCTACATGTCTCCCTGTGATAGACTGGTTACATGTCTGTCTCTACATGTCAGCCCTGTGATAGACTGGTTACCTGTCTGTCTCTACATGTCTCCCTGTGATAGACTGGTTACCTGTCTGTCTCTACATGTCTCCCTGTGATAGACTGGTTACCTGTCTGTCTCTACATGTCAGCCCTGTGATAGACTGGTTACCTGTCTGTCTCTACATGTCTCCCTGTGATAGACTGGTTACATGTCTGTCTCTACATGTCAGCCCTGTGATAGACTGGTTACCTGTCTGTCTCTACATGTCTCCCTGTGATAGACTGGTTACCTGTCTGTCTCTACATGTCTCCCTGTGATAGACTGGTTACATGTCTGTCTCTACATGTCTCCCTGTGATAGACTGGTTACATGTCTGTCTCTACATGTCAGCCCTGTGATAGACTGGTTACCTGTCTGTCTCTACATGTCTCCCTGTGATAGACTGGTTACCTGTCTGTCTCTACATGTCTCCCTGTGATAGACTGGTTACCTGTCTGTCTCTACATTTCTCCCTGTGATAGACTGGTTACCTGTCTGTCTCTACATGTCTCCCTGTGATAGACTGGTTACCTGTCTGTCTCTACATGTCTCCCTGTGATAGACTGGTTACCTGTCTGTCTCTACATGTCTCCCTGTGATAGACTGGTTACCTGTCTGTCTCTACATGTCAGCCCTGTGATAGACTGGTTACCTGTCTGTCTCTACATGTCAGCCCTGTGATAGACTGGTTACCTGTCTGTCTCTACATGTCTCCCTGTGATAGACTGGTTACATGTCTGTCTCTACATGTCAGCCCTGTGATAGACTGGTTACCTGTCTGTCTCTACATGTTAGCCCTGTGATAGACTGGTTACCTGTCTGTCTCTACATGTCTCCCTGTGATAGACTGGTTACCTGTCTGTCTCTACATGTTAGCCCTGTGATAGACTGGTTACCTGTCTGTCTCTACATGTCTCCCTGTGATAGACTGGTTACCTGTCTGTCTCTACATGTCTCCCTGTGATAGACTGGTTACCTGTCTGTCTCTACATGTCTCCCTGTGATAGACTGGTTACCTGTCTGTCTCTACATGTCTCCCTGTGATAGACTGGTTACCTGTCTGTCTCTACATGTCAGCCCTGTGATAGACTGGTTACCTGTCTGTCTCTACATGTCTCCCTGTGATAGACTGGTTACCTGTCTGTCTCTACATGTCAGCCCTGTGATAGACTGGTTACCTGTCTGTCTCTACATGTCTCCCTGTGATAGACTGGTTACCTGTCTGTCTCTACATGTCTCCCTGTGATAGACTGGTTACCTGTCTGTCTCTACATGTTAGCCCTGTGATAGACTGGTTACCTGTCTGTCTCTACATGTTAGCCCTGTGATAGACTGGTTACCTGTCTGTCTCTACATTTCTCCCTGTGATAGACTGGTTACCTGTCTGTCTCTACATGTCTCCCTGTTATAGACTGGTTACATATCTGTCTCTACATGTCAGCCCTGTGATAGACTGGTTACCTGTCTGTCTCTACATGTCTCCCTGTGATAGACTGGTTACATGTCTGTCTCTACATGTCAGCCCTTTGATAGACTGGTTACCTGTCTGTCTCTACATGTCAGCCCTGTGATAGACTGGTTACCTGTCTGTCTCTACATGTCTCCCTGTGATAGACTGGTTACCTGTCTGTCTCTACATGTCTCCCTGTGATAGACTCGTTACCTGTCTGTCTCTACATGTCTCCCTGTGATAGACTGGTTACCTGTCTGTCTCTACATGTCTCCCTGTGATAGACTGGTTACCTGTCTGTCTCTACATGTCAGCCCTGTGATAGACTGGTTACCTGTCTGTCTCTACATGTCAGCCCTGTGATAGACTGGTTACCTGTCTGTCTCTACATGTCAGCCCTGTGATAGACTGGTTACCTGTCTGTCTCTACATGTCTCCCTGTGATAGACTGGTTACATGTCTGTCTCTACATGTCAGCCCTGTGATAGACTGGTTACCTGTCTGTCTCTACATGTCTCCCTGTGATAGACTGGTTACCTGTCTGTCTCTACATGTCTCCCTGTGATAGACTGGTTACATGTCTGTCTCTACATGTCTCCCTGTGATAGACTGGTTACATGTCTGTCTCTACATGTCAGCCCTGTGATAGACTGGTTACCTGTCTGTCTCTACATGTCTCCCTGTGATAGACTGGTTACCTGTCTGTCTCTACATTTCTCCCTGTGATAGACTGGTTACCTGTCTGTCTCTACATGTCTCCCTGTGATAGACTGGTTACATGTCTGTCTCTACATGTCAGCCCTGTGATAGACTGGTTACCTGTCTGTCTCTACATGTCTCCCTGTGATAGACTGGTTACCTGTCTGTCTCTACATGTCTCCCTGTGATAGACTGGTTACCTGTCTGTCTCTACATGTCAGCCCTGTGATAGACTGGTTACCTGTCTGTCTCTACATGTCAGCCCTGTGATAGACTGGTTACCTGTCTGTCTCTACATGTCTCCCTGTGATAGACTGGTTACATGTCTGTCTCTACATGTCAGCCCTGTGATAGACTGGTTACCTGTCTGTCTCTACATGTCTCCCTGTGATAGACTGGTTACCTGTCTGTCTCTACATGTCTCCCTGTGATAGACTGGTTACATGTCTGTCTCTACATGTCTCCCTGTGATAGACTGGTTACATGTCTGTCTCTACATGTCGGCCCTGTGATAGACTGGTTACCTGTCTGTCTCTACATGTCTCCCTGTGATAGACTGGTTACATGTCTGTCTCTACATGTCAGCCCTGTGATAGACTGGTTACCTGTCTGTCTCTACATGTCTCCCTGTGATAGACTGGTTACCTGTCTGTCTCTACATGTCTCCCTGTGATAGACTGGTTACATGTCTGTCTCTACATGTCTCCCTGTGATAGACTGGTTACATGTCTGTCTCTACATGTCAGCCCTGTGATAGACTGGTTACCTGTCTGTCTCTACATGTCTCCCTGTGATAGACTGGTTACCTGTCCAGGTGAACCCTGCCTTCGCCCAGTGACAGCTGGGAACGGCTCCAGCCCCCCCGTGACCCTGAATACAGGATAAGCGGTAGACAATGGATGGATGGATGGATCGTGGGAGCTTGATCACTGCATGCTCAGTGTGGAGCTGCTGGACATCAACAGCCTGGTTTGTGTGCAGACTATTAAAAGGAGGGAAGATCTGCAGGCTGCAAAATGACATGTATGTTCCGCAGCAGCAGACATGTGGTCAAACACAGTAGATCTCCACTGACTCCGGCTCGGGCTCCGTATCAAAGCTGTTTACAAGCAGCAGAGACTCGAATGGCGTTTCGGTTAACCACAACAGGAACAAGTCAAATGTCCCATCCAGCAGCTTTGTGAAACCTTCTCAACCACACGAGGAAAACAGTTAGTGGCACCAAAGTTTATTAATAGGAGCGACTTCACAGATAAAATACAAACAACAAAAAGGTTAGTTATTATCTTTAAACCCTGACCACTAGAATACACTTATGGAAGAAAACAATGCTCTAAATCTGAGTAGCTGTGGTTGCATGCGTCCCATTTTAACTTAAACATAAACATATTAAAAGAGAAGTCAGACGTGTGAGGCGTTCAGGGACCAGTTCCATGGCAGCTGGACTTCACTGGTTGGACTGGTCTACCTCAGTGACGAGTAGACGACCTCTGGCTCTGGTGGAAACTCTGGACACAAGATGAGAAACAAATCATCCAAATGTAAAAAGAAGTTCCATTTCTGATGCTATGATCTATATGTTATAACCAAGAAGACACTAGCAAGCTAACAGTCGTATTACCTTTGAAGATCACGTGATAGCAAGTTAGCAAGTTAGCTAGTTAGCATTGCACCGGGAGAGGTTTCTCCTCTTTGAGGACGTTTTACAGCTGATGAGCCAAACCTGAGCCTGATTGGGTTCCAGGTAGAAACACTCACCATGGCAACAAGGACCGCCTTCTTTCCTCCTCTGTTGCCATGGCTGCAGTTGTATTTGGTTCAAACATCACTGATTGTTTTGTTGCAGCTCAGTGAGTCTTCCATGGTATCGAGTTCACCTGGTATCAAACTTGTATCTGGACTCTGCTGTGTTTTATTCTTATATTGTCATTTTTCAGAGACAACTCAAGGTGAATTCTGTCGTATCTTATGGTCGTGTTTATGGCTAAAGACCCGACGTCACTGGAGGGTATTTATATGAAACAGGAAGCTGGACGACCGCAACGCTCCTCACTTCGATTAAAACAGCTTCGCCACTTTCTGTGAAGCAGACCAGACTCTGGCTGGAAGCCAACGCGCTTCAGATTCACAGTAACCATGAGGAAGTCGCTGCTGGTTGTTGCATGCAGAAATGTTAAAACAAGAATCAAGTGCATTGCTATTCTGCTTTGTATTTAAACATCTAACTGGAGCAGGAAATGTGGATTAATCCACCGCTGAAAGTAGTCCCCCAACAGAGTGACTTTGTCCTGCTGCTTGTTTGAGTAAATCTCCGATGTCATCCATGATGTCATCATTTGGAACTTCTACTCCAGCAGCTGAAACCGAAACGGAACAGAAATTTGAATCAGGTTTTATCGTTATCAACACTTCACTGTCTAAACGTCACCTGCAGAGGAAGGTCATGTGATACGATCCAAAGCTCCGGAGCACACTGAATGGACCTCATGCTGGTCATTTTGAAAGGTAACACTCTAAGTCTAACCTGTTACTGAGTGTTCTGTCATGTGCTCCAGTAATGAACCAGAAAATACAACAAACATTAATTCAAAGTGAAATGTTTTCCTTCAGAAGTCAAAGGGAATCAAAAATCTGAATTCTGACTTTAGAAGACTTAGAACTGAGAACTTGCTGCAGGACTGAGGACATATAGACGACGTAGGCTGCCACCTGGTGGTTTGCAACCTGAATGCAGCATGCTTGTCACGTGTTTCCTTGTAAAGTCTGAAGAATGAAGCATTGCAGACATTCAACTCTCACAGTAGACAGGATGTTGTGCATGAAATATATGAAATATGTATAGATTTGAAAGAAGGTATTTAACAGTAGCATTTATGTGGATACCAGCTCACAGAGGGATTACAGGAAAAAGCAGACGAACTGGCAAAACAGTCACTAAAGCAGGATAACATAACGAACATTTCATTTAGCAAAGCAGAAGCAAGAGATATAAATCAGAAAAACATCGTAAAAGAATGGCAACGATTGAGGGTAGGACATTCAAGACTTAATAAAACATTGCATTTAATAAAGAAACATCCTACAGGTTTATGTGAGAGTTGTATAGGATCAGAAGAGTCAGTTAAACATGTCATTATGCACTGTCAAAAATATTCACAAGAACGGGAAACATTAATAAGGGAAATAAGGGAATAGAAGGTTTTAGTTTGGAAAATGTATTTGAAGCTGGGGAAGGAAAACTATTTACATATTTGAGACAAACGGGATTGAAGGGAAGAATTTAGCAGATTAATGGGTGGATAACTCTGGTTCACACTCCAGCATAGTAGGTGGCGGTAATGCACCTTAACGCTGGTTGACAACCGCCAAAAGAAACCCACGAAGAAGACGAAGAACCCGAAGAGGGCGGGGCCCCGTCGGAAGCAACAGCTTGCTGAGGAAGTAGAGTTAGCCGGAGGTGAGTAGAGACGCAGACCGCTGATTCTACCGGAATAAAGCCCGTTCTGTCCGCTTCTACTGACGGTTAACGGCTCCCTGAACGTTTCCAGCAGCCGGTGGGGGTTTCTGCACCGTCATGTTTGACGTTATTTAGCCGGTTATCAGCCTGACGGCTCGGTGTATGACGTAGCAGCTAGCGTTAGCTAAATAATAATACGCACAATCCGCTTCCTGTCTTATTGAATTAGTGTTTAGAACAATTAATGACAATTAGCAGGTTTTATACTGCATGTTAACGTTGTTAAATACAACGAAAAAACCACATTATTGTTATTACTAGCGGTGGATGACGTATTAACATATTCTACCTATGGCAAAGTATTAATACCACAGTGTAGAAATATTGTTGCAAGTACAAGTATACATACTTAAAGAACCGAATGTAAAAGTACTCCGTTCATGTCGGTCTGTCTCTCTTTATCTGTCTGTCTGTAGAAATACTCAAACTTACTGAAAGTAAGTAAAAGTGCTCATTAGGCTGTATAACAACAACATTATATTGTTGTTGTTTTTGAATAACTGATGTTTTCTGTTGTATTTCTAGTCTGATAGTAATCTGAAGTGAAGTAAAAGTACAATATTTAAATGTGTAGAAGTATTATTAGAAGTATTATTGTTTCCACTGTACAAAGTAAAGTAAAATATGTTGTCAAACCCAAAAATCTGAAATAATTCTGTCGACTTCACTGTATGTTTACATGGCTCATATATGAAAGATAGTATTTATTCTCTCCAGCAGGTGGCGATGCTGTGACATCACACGGCCGAGGCATCCAATGACAGCGCTCGGATCATGGCTGCGTGTGGGACGCCACACAGGACGGACCAATGAGGAGGGAGGACAGCCATGACGGGGCGGCGGCGCAGCACGGAGGGAGGAGAGGGGACAGGGGGCAGGCGGCGGTGAGACAGGCGGGAGGTGAGACGGGTGGGGTGTCCCCGCTGCCTGTCTTCCTGTTCCCCTCCGAGCTGGTGTTTTACTCCGAGCAGAGGAGCTCCCACAAGAGAGTGTTGACCCTGTACAACCCCTACAGCTTCAGCCTGAGCTTCAAGAGTCAGTACCCGTCTGTCTGTCTGCCTGTCTGTCTGTCTGTCTGTCTGTCTGTCTGTCTGCCTGTCTGTGTACAACCCCTACAGCTTCAGCCTGAGCTTCAAGAGTCAGTACCTGTCTGTCTGTCTGTCTGTCTGTCTGTCTGTCTGTGTACAACCCCTACAGCTTCAGCCTGAGCTTCAAGAGTCAGTACCTGTCTGTCTGTCTGTCTGTCTGTCTGTGTACAACCCCTACAGCTTCAGCCTGAGCTTCAAGAGTCAGTACCTGTCTGTCTGTCTGTCTGTCTGTCTGTGTACAACCCCTACAGCTTCAGCCTGAGCTTCAAGAGTCAGTACCTGTCTGTCTGTCTGTCTGTCTGTCTGTCTGTCTGTCTGTCTGTCTGTCTGTGTACAACCCCTACAGCTTCAGCCTGAGCTTCAAGAGTCAGTACCTGTCTGTCTGTCTGTCTGCCTGTCTGCCTGTTAATCAGTGTACAGATCACCCCCTGCTGGCTGTGCAGGAGTTAACAGTGTCTCTTGTCTCCTGTCTCCAGTGTTGTGTACGTCTCCGTCTCTCTACAGAGTCGTGGAAGCAGAAGGCAGCGTCCGACCCAAGTCCTGCGTGGACCTGTAAGTAGACCTGGACCTGTAAGTAGACCCGTAGACCCGGACCTGTAAGTAGACCTGGACCTGTAAGTAGACCTGGACCTGTAAGTAGACCTGGACCTGTAAGTAGACCGGACCTGTAAGTAGACCTTTGATGTCAAAGTTCATAACGAGGACGGTAATGAATGACTTCCTGTCAGGGTGGTGCGTCACCTGGACGTGTCCCCCCGTAACCAGGGCCGCAGAGACTGGTTCCGTGTGGCGGTGAGAGGAGGAGGCCAGGTGGGAGGACGGGAGATCTGGGCGGAGCTGAGAGGAGGAGAGGAGGAGCGGGGAGGAGGAGGAGAGGAGGAAGAAGAGGAGGAGAGGAAGAGGAGGAAACAAGGAGGGGGGCGGGAGAGGACGACAGGAAGCCAGCAGAGGACGCTGTCTGCTTTGTCTCCTCTGCTGGTTCCCACACACACACACCTGCCCACCTGCACAGGTGAGACGTCACGGGGGGGCAGCAATGCACCCTGGGACCTGGAGTTGATGGCGTTGTGTGTGTGTGTGTGTGTGTGTGTGTAGCGGTGCGCAGCGTGTCCCAGTGGGCGGTGTGTGTGGCGGCGGCGGTGCTGTGTGTCGCCGTGTTGATGCTCCCCCTCCACGCTGAGAGCAGCTCTGTGGTTCCACGCTGCCTGCACGTCTCCACCAATCAGAAGCTGGCCTGTGCCTACACACTGGGTAACACACACACACAGACACACACACACACACAGACACACACACAGACACACACACAGAGAGACACACACACATACACACACACAGACACACACATACACACACACAGACACACACACACGCACACACAGACACGCACACACAGACACGCACACACACAGACACAAACACACACACAGACACAAACACACACACACAGACACAAACACACACACACACACAAAGGAGACTCACCTCTCTCTCTCTCTCTCTCTCTCTCAGGTCTTCTCACCATGGTGTTTCTACAGTAACCAGTGACATCACACCGCGGCCTCCTCCATCCGACCTTTGACCTCGTCAGTGGCTCAATGAACAGACTGATTTCAAACTGTGCCCCGCCCCCCCCCCAGGATCAACACAGGGGCCAAAGGTCAAAGTATATTTGTTTTTGCTTGTGAAAATACTTTAACGTCCGGCAGCCGTCCTTTAAAGAGAAAATATAGAATATATGTATAAATATAAATAAATGATTCCCTGCTAATGAAACCTTTAGTTTCAGGATCACTTTGTTCTGAACAGATTGCTGGACCCCTCCACATACTTTAAATATATATATATATATATATTTAAAACATCTATATAATTATAAATATTAATATTTTAAATTAATATAAATAATAATTATTCCACACCAGCTGCACTACATACAAATAATAAATATATCTTTTAATATGGAATTAATAACGTAAATAAGAATTATTATTCAAAATACATAGATACATTTAAAAGGAAATAAAAAGTATAATTTTGAGTATATGAAGAAGGAAAATAAAACAGAACAAATATATATTATTTTATATTTTATTTATGTTAAATATGCTCCATAAAGAAGAAGAGAAAGAGGTGATGAAGATGAATGTAATACATGAAGAAGTGTTGGACCACCAGGGGGCACCACTCGTAGACTTCAGACCATTATAGGCATTTATATGTTAATTATATGAACATAAAGTAATGAAACGGCTTCTATGGACTGGATCGATTTGATACACGTTCTAAACGAGCGGGCTATTAGAACAGTACGAGCGCTCTGGCTCCCCGTGTGGCTCCAAGGTGTACTGCAGCCACCAGCGTTCACACACAGAGACACCGTACTGCTGCGACCTCTGTGGGAAAGCGTTTGTGCTGAACTTTGCTTCGCTTATTATTTTACATTGAGCTGTATGCCTGTCCTTGCTTACACGCTTCCTGCAAATAAAGTATTACATTAAAGTAATCCTGGCGGACATTGAGGTACTAAATGATATACCCATTTATTAAAAATTAATAAACATAAATAATATACATCATTATTATAATAAATAATCATATTTTAAAATAAATATACAATAAATATAAATATTATTTATAATGATTAATAATTGATCATTAATAATAATATATATACTATCACTAGAGGGCGGTGTTGCCTCGTGTATTTTGCGCTGGCTTTCAATAAAGCTAAAAAAAACTATGATCCCATGATGCATTGCGTTGTCCGTTGCCAGGATACAGCGCTCAGTAGCTCGCTACTACCAGCTAAGCGACTTTGACGCAGATAAACGCGTTCAGACTGAAGTCAAGCGGCCGAAGAGACATTAAAAACACACGGAGGGATTTATTTGGTCTCCGTGGAAGCTTTTATCCGTTACACCGGGCTTTGTTTTCTCTTTAAAAGCTCCGGTGGTTCGGTTTGCTATCGGTTTGTTTGATGCTAGGTGGCTAATGCTAGTCGGTGACGGGACATAAACGCGTCTCCGGTGGAACTAAAGAGCATCCGGCTGCCCGGTGGATGTGTGTGACCGGAGTCCGGTTCCCCCGGTGACCCGTCAGCGTCCTATGGAGAGGGCTGACCGGCAGGACGCCGCCGCCAGACTGCTGAAGAACCAGCCGTACGACGAGAGCCTGGAGGTGGCCGACTCCGAGGAGGTAGCGAGCGTCTACAGCCCGACGCCCCGCGGCCCGCGGCAGGTAACGAGGTCCGGTGACGACCGGTCACACCCGGTAACGAGCACCGGTCACACCCAGTAACATCTGCTAACGAGTCATTAACTTCATGTTAACGTAGTAGTAGTAGAAGTACACAAGTATTATCAGCTTCATATTAAAGTATCAGGAGTACAAGTACACAAGTATTATCAGCTTCATATTAAAGTATCAGGAGTACAAGTACACAAGTATTATCAGCTTCATATTAAAGTATCAGGAGTACAAGTACACAAGTATTATCAGCTTCATATTAAAGTATCAGGAGTACAAGTACACAAGTATTATCAGCTTCATATTAAAGTATCAGGAGTACAAGTACACAAGTATTATCAGCTCCATGTTAAAGTATCGGGAGTAGAAGTACACAAGTATTATCAGCTTCATATTAAAGTATCAGGAGTACAAGTACACAAGTATTATCAGCTTCGTATTAAAGTATCAGGAGTAAAAGTACACAAGTATTATCAGCTCCATGTTAAAGTATCAGTAGTAGAAGTACACAAGTATAGCTTCATATTAAAGTAGTAGCAGAAGTACACCAGTATTATCATATTCATAATAAAGTAGTAGAAGTACACCAGTATTATCATCTTCATAATAAAGTATTAGTAGAAGTACACCAGTATGATCATCTTCATAATCAAGTAGTAGAAGTACACCAGTATGATCATCTTCATAATAAAGTATTAGTAGAAGTACACCAGTATGATCATCTTCATAATAAAGTATTAGTAGAAGTACACCAGTATGATCATCTTCATTATAAAGTAGTAGTAGAAGTACACCAGTATTTTCATCTTCATTATAAAGTATTAGTAGAAGTACACCAGTATTATCATATTCATAATAAAGTATTAGTAGAAGTACACCAGTATTATCATCTTCATTATAAAGTATTAGTAGAAGTACACCAGTATTATCATCTTCATAATAAAGTATTAGTAGAAGTACACCAGTATTATCATCTTCATAATAAAGTATTAGTAGAAGTACACCAGTATGATCATCTTCATAATCAAGTAGTAGAAGTACACCAGTATGATCATCTTCATAATAAAGTATTAGTAGAAGTACACCAGTATGATCATCTTCATAATAAAGTATTAGTAGAAGTACACCAGTATGATCATCTTCATTATAAAGTAGTAGTAGAAGTACACCAGTATTTTCATCTTCATTATAAAGTATTAGTAGAAGTACACCAGTATTATCATATTCATAATAAAGTATTAGTAGAAGTACACCAGTATTATCATCTTCATTATAAAGTATTAGTAGAAGTACACCAGTATTATCATCTTCATAATAAAGTATTAGTAGAAGTACACCAGTATTTTCATCTTCATTATAAAGTATTAGTAGAAGTACACCAGTATGATCATCTTCATTATAAAGTATTAGTAGAAGTACACCAGTATGATCATCTTCATAATAAAGTATTAGTAGAAGTACACCAGTATGATCATCTTCATAATAAAGTAGTAGTAGAAGTACACCAGTATTATCATCTTCATAATAAAGTAGTAGTAGAAGTACACCAGTATGATCATCTTCATTATAAAGTAGTAGTAGAAGTACACAAGTATATCCAACATTATCGTGTTTCTTTCTGATGAGATGAACTTGACGTTTTCAGTCTGAGTCCCGGAGGAGCAGGAAGGGGCGTGGCCTGATGTCGGCCGCCGGCGGAGACTTTGACGAGGACCACAAGCCTCAGAGGGCCAACGAGGAGCCAACCGGGGCCAGCCCGGACGAGGAGGAGGAGGAGGAGGAGGAAGACGAGGAGGAGGAGGAGGAGGAGGAGGACTCTGATGAAGAGGACTCCGATGAGGACGAGGAGCCCGGCGAGGCTCCGGGGTACGACGCCGCCGACTACGCCAACCTGCCCGTCAGCACCGAGATCAAGGAGCTGTTCCAGTACATCACACGGTGAGAGGCTCGCTTAGGGTTTAGTGTGGCGTTTTCAAGGTTTGGAAAGTGCTTGAAAGGTCTATAAATGTGTGTTGTATGTGATGACATCTATGATAGAACAGAGGAAAGAAGATCTCCATATCTGAGGGACTGAAAACAGCATTTTCTGACATTTCTTTATGAAAAATGCCTTTTGATGATGAACAGATGATGAAAATAGTTGGTGATTATATTTCTGTGGATCTGTTAGTGGAATTAGTTTTCCTTTCATTTGTGGTCCTTCTGTAAAAAGCTGTCTCCAAACATCATGTTGGTTGTTTAGAGGACAATAACATCTCATTTAATGTGATGAACAAGTGACATAATAAGTAGACTGAATACTGACCATTGGATTGGTACAAAGATGGAGTTTACCACAGCTGGAAGGGGCTGGAAAAGCATGGAAATGCACCTGGAAATGCATGGAAAGTGCTTGAATTTGACTTTGTTAAAGGTGGAGGAACCCTAAGTAATCCTCATCATGGCTAGAAATAAATGAGGGAATATAAACGTGACATCCTCTGACACAACGAGGTAGTATCATATAATGTAATATGTGTGTGTGATATTCTACATTGTGATTCGGACCTCTCAGCTACAGCCCTCAGTCCGTGGAGCTGGATCACAGTCTGAAGCCCTTCATCCCGGACTTCATCCCGGCGGTGGGAGACATCGACGCCTTCCTCAAGGTCCAAACATTTTCTCATCATTTCTGGTTTTGGTCGCTTCCTGCAGCTCATTCTAAGAAAAACCTAGAATATAACATTAATTTGTCCGTGTTTCATGTTATTTTGTTTGTTTAGAAGTCACTATTTACTGGGAATTTGTGGGTTTAAAAAAAAAAAAAACACAAGAGAGCATTCCCTGATATTGGACCTTAAAAAATAAAAAATAAATAAAATGAAAGGAATTAACGAATATTAACAAAACAAAAAAAGATCTATTAAAATATATAAATACACAAATAAATATAAATAAATAACCCAAACACAGTTATACAAATACATGTAAATAACAATAATAAGTGCTATTATAGTACATACATGTATATAAAAGTGATACAAACGGGAGGTTTTCATGGTAGTAGTGCTGGAAGCGGCCCTTTTATCTCTGTGACCCCTGACCTGACTGTGACCCCGTGTGGCGTCCAGGTGCCGAGGCCGGACGGGAAAGCGGACAGCCTGGGTCTGCTGGTTCTGGACGAGCCCAGCGTGAAGCAGTCGGACCCCACGGTGCTGTCGCTGTGGCTGTCGGAGGAGAGCAAGCAGCACGGAGCCACCGAGGTACCGAACCCCGCCACCAGAGGGGGCTGATGGGAGGGGTCAGCCTTTATAATAACCCCGTGTGTCTGTGTCCTCCAGCTGAAGAAGGTGACCAGCGTGGCCAGTCCTCAGAACAACCCGCGGGCGGTGGACAGCTGGGTGGACAGCATCAGCGCGCTGCACCGCTCCAAGCCGGCGGCCAGCGTGCTGTACGGCCGGGCCATGCCGGACATCGACGCCCTGATGGAGGAGTGGCCCGCCGAGCTGGAGGAGCTGCTGGGCCGCCTGCAGCTGCCGCCCGCCCGTCTGCACTGCAGCCTGGCGGAGTACAGCGACGTCGTGTGCGGCCTGCTGGACATCCCCGTCCACGGCGGCCGGATCCAGTCCCTGCACCTGCTCTTCAGCCTCTACCTGGAGTTCAGGGACTCGGCGCACTTCACACAGCGGGCTTAGGAGACCATTGATTGTGACGGGATGAATGAACACATTTCTTAGTTAACTGGTTTCCTGTCTGACGCCTCCTCAACAACGATTCAGTTTGTTGCCATGACAACGCTTAAGAAACAACGTGAACACTATAAATAAATGTAAAACCACCTTTCCATGACTTTCATATTATTATTATTTTAAACACAGCAACCCTTTAAGATCACATTAGTTTTTTAATGATGAAGTAAATAATAAATAAAATGGATAATTCATAAAAAAAAATAAAAGAAACCTTCTCCGTGTGTCCCACAATGCATTGCCCTGTTATTGTTATGAGGGGGCTGTCCTGTCCAACATGGCGGCTTCCGACTGCGTCTTCCACAGAACCCTGACCCGGTCCGGATCCGGTCCAAACAAGGTCTCAGCTCATTCATTACCGTTATCGAGCGTTGATAAGCTGGCGCGTGAGTGTGCGGACGCGCGTGTGAATGCTGGTTGGACCCCCTCCCTCCTCCTCCTCCGTTCAACCAGACTCCGTTCAAATATCCACCGATTTAACGTCGCCTCTTCGTATCGGCCATCTCGCACACCCCACTGAATACAACGAAGATGTTACGATAAGTGCTTTTTGAAAGATGATTTTCGGGATGAATGTCAACGCTCAGGTTGCTTCAGTATTAACAATAAACGCGTGTTTGTCTTTGATATAAACGGGCCGCCCTTTTCCCTTCAATCTACTGTCACGGGGGGGCGCGAAAAACACCGACATTTTATTTTCATTTACCGTTTAATTTCATGCTTTTTTGTGCATTATGAACAAGCCGAATTTGCCACAGGATCCTAAAGATGTAGAAACGACCCAAACTGTGTGATGGATTCGTTTATGTTTGTCACAAAATCCGACCGTGTTAAAGTACGCGATGTTTGAATGGAGTTTGGCGAAGGAAGGAACGGCTCACTGCCGCCTCGATGTCTTCTCCCAGCCTGATGAGTTCAGTGCCGGTGGTTATTCCTAGACAGGTGATTCAATAGAAACCGTGAATTAAATGTCAAATGTTCTTTGCTAAGGTTGTTTTTGTGAGTTTAGTCGCCATGTTTGTTTTTCTGTTGTAATCATTAATAACCATAAACAAAGGCAACTTAATCACCAAAATGTCACAAGAAAACAAGTCTGGACAAACAAAACAACGTCTTTTATTGTGGAGAACTTTGTCCTTAGCCAGATTTCTTGTCTCGTCTCCAAGGCGTCTTCGTCCTCTCCGGCGGTCTGCAGGGAGTTCCTGTACGTGGTGGACCTGCAGCGTTACACCAGAGACCTGGGGTCCTCCGTCTACTTCCCCCAGGCGGTCCTCAACGGTCAGACACCGGGACGGGACAGACTAACTACAGGACAAACTGAATGAGACGGGACAGACTAACTACAGGACAAACTGAATGAGACGGGACAGACCAACTAGAACAGGAGGAACTTAATGGGACGGGACAGACTAACTACAGGACAAACCTAATGAGATGGGACAGACTAACTACAGGACAAACTGAATGAGACGGGACAGACTAACTAACTACAGGACAAACTGAATGAGATGGGACGGACTAACTACAGGACAAACTGAATGAGACGGGACAGACTAACTAACTACAGGACAAACTGAATGAGATGGGACGGACTAACTACAGGACAAACTGAATGAGATGGGACGGACTAACTAACTACAGGACAAACTGAATGAGATGGGACGGACTAACTACAGGACAAACTGAATGAGATGGGACGGACTAACTACAGGACAAACTGAATGAGATGGGACGGACTAACTACAGGACAAACTGAATGAGATGGGACGGACTAACTACAGGACAAACTGAATGAGATGGGACA
This sequence comes from Eutrigla gurnardus, assembly GCF_963514095.1. NCBI lineage: Eukaryota > Metazoa > Chordata > Actinopteri > Perciformes > Triglidae > Eutrigla > Eutrigla gurnardus. Next base: position 1,988,277 of record NC_139934.1, on the reverse strand, counting down.
GACTAACTACAGGACAAACTGAATGAGACGGGACAAACCAACTAGAATAGGAGGAACTTAATGAGACGGGACAGACCAACTAGAATAGGAGGAACTTAATGAGACGGGACAGACTAACTACAGGACAAACTTAATGAGACGGGACAGACCAACTAGAATAGGAGGAACTTAATGAGATGGGACAGACTAACTACAGGACAAACTTAATGAAACGGGACAGACCAACTGGAACAGGAGGAACTTAATGAGACGGGACAGACTAACTACAGGACAAACCTAATGAGATGGGACAGACTAACTACAGGACAAACTTAATGAGACGGGACAGACCAACTAGGAGAGGAGGAACTTAATGAGACGGGACAGACCAACAACAGGACAAACTGAATGAGATGGGACAGACTAACTACAGGACAAACTGAATGAGATGGGACAAACCAACTAGAATAGGAGGAACTTAATGAGACGGGACAGACCAACTAGAATAGGAGGAACTTAATGAGACGGGACAGACTAACTACAGGACAAACTTAATGAGACGGGACAGACCAACTAGAATAGGAGGAACTTAATGAGACGGGACAGACTAACTACAGGACAAACTTAATGAGATGGGACAGACTAACTACAGGACAAACTGAATGAGACGGGACAAACCAACTAGAATAGGAGGAACTTAATGAGACGGGACAGACCAACTAGAATAGGAGGAACTTAATGAGACGGGACAGACTAACTACAGGACAAACTTAATGAGACGGGACAGACCAACTAGAACAGGACAAACTGAATGAGACGGGACCGACCAACTAGGACAAGAGGAACTTAATGAGACGGGACAGACTAACTACAGGACAAACTGAATGAGACGGGACAGACCAACTAGGAGAGGAGGAACTTAATGAGACGGGACAAACCAACTACCGGACAAACTTAATGAGACGGGACAAACCAACTAGGACAGGACAAACAAGGTGGACAGGACATACATAGGATATGACAGGACCATGTCCTCTGTAGACCAGAGGACTCACTGGTTTGTGATGGGGCTTCCTGGTCCGGTGTCCCCCCAGGTGATGACCTGTATGACGTCACCCTGACGGACGGGGACTGCAGGCTCCGCGTGACCCTGGATCCAGGTCTGAACCGACTGGCGGAGAGAAACATCCTGCAGCCTGGATCGGTGCTACGCGACGCCACCTTCGCCCCCGCCATGACTGCTCAGCTCCCAGAATGCCCCGGGGCCTCTGCGGAGAGAGACAGGTGAGTGAGGGCGGCTGAAGGTGATGCTGGGACGTGGTGAGACAGGTTTTAACGCGTCTTGCTCCTGCAGCTTCAGACTGCTGAGTGTGAAGGTCTCTGGAGGCGATGATGAGGGGGATGGGGTCAGGAGGACCCACGTGGACTGGGACTCTCTGCCCTGGTTCGGATCCTCAGCACCCACAGGTAAGACCTAACCAGCCCCGCCTCCTCCCTGGTGCGTCTCGTGAAGATTCTCTTCACGTCTGCAAACCTTTCACGCAATTCCATACTAAGTTAATGCTCTACACTTTAGAACTACGAATCCCATGATGCTTTGTGGGACACTTACAGAAAATACACCTGACAGTTATGCTGCAGTTTGATTGATCCCACAGGTGCTTTGGTTCCCCTGAGAGCCAATCGGAGTGTGTTTCTCCCTCTGTGGAACAACGTGGACTACAGCGGCGAGGAGTGGAGGGAGACTCCGCCCCCTGAGGAGGAGGGGGAAGATGAAGATGAAGAGGAGGAGGAGGAAGGTAGAAAAGTTGATGGTCATGGTTCAGAATTGATTAGAGCGTCCACTTTAATGATATTATAAATTAACATATAAAATGTGCGTGATGACAGCGCGGCGTCCTGACGTTACCGTGTCGGAGTTGCGGGACTCGTTTCTGATTCGTCGTGGGGGCGTCGCCCGGGGTGCTGTCCAGCATCAGCTGATCATACGCATTCTCAACAAGTCCCACCTGATGTATTACGGGAGAAGAGACCGGAACTGTGAGTGTCCATATAAGGTCAGTGAAATAAAGGAGGACCAAAGGTGAACCCTGTGGAACGCCAAAACAGATTGACCATATTAACCTCTCTGTGTGTCTGTGTGTGTGTGTGTGTCTGTGTGTGTGTGTGTGTGTGTGTGTGTGTAGGCGGTGTTGGAGGCGTGCGACCGGACAGGAAGTGTGAGCGTGGTGTTGTGGAACAGGGTGTGCGTCACCTGGTATCGTCGCTTGAAGCCTGGTGACATCATCAGCCTGAGACGCTATCGGGTCAAACGGCAGTTCCAGGCGGAGGCCGATGACATAGGTACGGCTCGTCTTCACCATTTTGCCGATTTTCTCCCGTTGACCGCGTCTCCGTTTGAGACCAACGCCGCCGTTCTTCTTGTCCAGAGATCAGCGTGAACAGCAGAAACCCCACCGCGCTCATCGCCCTCCTCCCAAAATCCTCTGTTTTACCAGAATACCTACCACCTGCACCCACCTACAGCTTCTACAACAGGTACACACACACACATACTGACACACACACCGACACAAACACACACACACTCTGACTGTCTCTCTCCGTCAGTATGGAGCTCCTCGAACGTCCTCACAGCGCCGTATGTGATGTCATCGGCCTGCTGACGTTCTCAGGACGACCCGAGCGAATCAGGAGCGGTAAGCGTTGCCACGACAACCAGGATATACACACACATATATATATATATATACTGTATATAAATATACAGTATATATGGACATTTCTTCAGTCACACAGTTGCTTTGATTGGTAGATGGGCAAGGGGCGGGGCTTTTGGAGTATCACTGGCTGCGATTGGAGGATGGGGCAAGCAACCGGCCAATCATGGTGAAGCTCTTCTCCACGTCTCAACCTGAGTCCCACAACAAGCTCCACCCACGTGAGAAGCACACACGCACACACACAAAGACACACACACACACACACAGACAGACACACAGACACACACACACACTCTGAATGTGTCCGTGTGTCTCCAGTGTCGGTGGTCGTTTGTACCAGGATGAAGTTGATCAAAGCCGCCGATCGGACGGACGTCTTCCACCTGAGGAACACGACGAACACGCAGGTGTACTGCACAGGTGACACACACGTAGACACCCCTCTCCGTCATCCGTCGTCTCAGTCATTGGGTCAGATGATTTTTTTCATAAATCCTCTCTCCTCATTGGCCGATTGGCAGGACTGGGCCACCACACGGAGATGAGTTACCGGAAGCTCCAGCCGGTGAGTAGCTTCCTCCAGTGGCTGCGTGGCCTGGATGACGGACAGGTGCTGAGCAGGGCTCTGATTGGAGGATTCTTCACCCACCCGCCTCCTCCCGTCTCCTTGGAAACGTACATTAAACAGAGAAGAGGTCAGCTGTCTGTCTGTGTACGTCTACTGTTATTTATTATTCTTATTATTTTATTCACGTGTGTGTGTGTGTGTGTGTGTGTGTGTGTGTGTGCGTACAGATGGACTGGGGTTCATGCAAGGGGCGGAGCTTCAGGTGGAGTTGGAGAGGCTCTGTTACCGGGAGCGACGCACCTTCTGTATCCAGGCAGCTGTAACCATGGTTACGTACAGCCGCAGAGGAGAGGTGACTGTAAACACACGGGCACACACACACACACACACACAGTCCGTCGTGGCGCTGACATCACAGTGACTCACTTCCTGTCTCCCTCAGGAGGATCGCTGCTTGTTTTGGATGGACAGAGCTTCATCCCTCTCCCCCTCCTCCTCCTCCTCCTCCCGCCTCTCTAAATCCTCTCCTCACCCGTCTCCCTGCCTCTCCTCCTCCTCCTCCTCCTCTCTCCTCCCCTCCACCCCTTGCTCCTTCAGACCTCCTCTCTCCTCCTCCTCTCTCCTCCCCTCCACCCCTCGCTCCGTCAGACCTCTCTCCTCCTCTTCCTCCTCCTCCGGCTCACCGATGTCTCCGTCTTCGGTCGGTCATCTGACGCCGCGTCCTCTGGACCCCCGATCCGGGTGAGACCGTAAAAACACCTTTCATGTTTTTTTTACTACTTTCAATAGTTTAGGAGTATTTTCAGTGTGGTATTAGTACCTTTAGTGTATTAGTACATTTCCATGTTCCCACTGTACAAACATCTGGAGTCACAGCTGTGTGTTTCAGCAGGAAGGCGTGTAAGAGGAAGCAGCTGCTGACATCACAGACGCCGAAGAAGAGGTGAGTACACGTTCAAGGTACTTGTACTTTATCTGCTACTTCTCCTCCACTACATCTCAGAGGTCAATAGTGTACTTTTACTCCACCACATTTAGTTCTTTCCCCGTGTATTAGTACTTTATACTGGAGTATATTCACTCACTTTTAGGGGTATATTGCACATTCACATTTCTACAATGTGTATTAGTACTTTAAATGGTATAGCAGTATTTACAGTGTGGTATTAGTACTTTTTACTTGTAGTGGAGTGTTTTCACAGGCTGTATTAGTACTTTTACTAGTAGTGGAGTATTTTTTCAGGCTGTATTTGTACTTTTACTTTTAGTGGGGTATTTTTACAGTGTGTATTATTACTTTAAATGGTATAGCAGTATTTTCAGTGTGCTATTAGTACTTTTACTAGTAGTGGAGTATTTTTTCAGGCTGTATTTGTACTTTTACTTTTAGTGGGGTATTTTTACAGTGTGTATTATTACTTTAAATGGTATAGCAGTATTTACAGTGTGGTATTAGTACTTTTTACTTGTAGTGGAGTGTTTTCACAGGCTGTATCTGTACTTTTACTGCAACGGAGGATGTGAATACTTCTTCCTCACCTGTCTGTCTGCAGACATCCGTTGGTCACGTCACAGCCGGAGCCGAGCAACAAGACGGGTGAGACGGGTCCCAACACACCTATGACATCATCTCCGTTACCACGGTAACGTGTTGAAAAGCGTGAATACATAATAAAGTAAATAATACTGGACGTGTCGGCAGTCATCCTGTTTGAAGCCTCCATGGAGTTTCTAGAAAACACCAACGCTGATGAAGACGATGATGATGATGATGATGATGAGGGCGACGCCTCGTCCTTCATCACCGCCCCCCTCCCCCCCGCCTTCCCGCATGTCGCCATGGAGACGCTGCCGATGCGCTTTGACCACGCCCGCAGGGAGGAGCAGGCGGTTGCCGTGGCGATGGGAGGGAGGACGACGTTCAACGCTGCAGTAGAAGACTACTACACACTGAGACTGAGAAGTACTTTTACTATCTCAAATACACAATAAGTATTTAAGTATTATAAGTAAGAAGTATTTCTTTAAGGTATATAACCGTCTTCCTGCAGCGCTGTCGGACGGCGTGTCGGTCGACACCGTCTTCCTCCCTCACTGCTCCTCCTCCTCCTCCTCTCCCCGCCTCCATCACTCCAACACCTGGACCTCCATCTTATCACACGGAGCCTTCTCCTCACACACACCTCCACCTTCACCAGGTCAGTCCACACACACACACACACCTCCACCTTCACCAGGTCAGTACACACACACACCTCCACCTCCACCAGGTCAGTACACACACACACACACACACACCTTCACCTTCACAAACATTTTATGCATTCTCTCTCGCTGTCTCTCTCTCTCCCTCTCTCTCTCTCAGCTGACCTCATCCACACGGCGGCCGGGCTGGCCAATCAGAGGCTGGCGTGTGTGCTGGAGGCGTGTCATCTGGGCGGAGCTACAACAGAACTCATCCTGAGTCGAGCGTTTGGGCTGAACCACTGACTCCGGCCGGGAGGTGGGAATACTTTCTGTTTGGTTTTCTTTAACATTTCAGTACTTTGTAGTATTAATCACAGTATTTTATGTTTACCAGGTACACGCTGATGCACTTTACTGACATTGGGAGATTTGTAAACGCTGCTTGTTTTACTTCGATACAGAATTTAATTCTGTACAATTTACAAAAGGAAAAGTTGATGAAACTCTTTTTGGTGTCGGGGTGCGTTCAGGGCCCCTCAGTATTTCTACAATCCTGTTTATGTAAACTTCAGTTTGGAGTTGCCAGAAAGCAAAAAAACGTGATTTAATATATTATTTAAGTGACAGAAAGATCCTCGTTTGTTTAAATGTTCTCGTCTTTCGTAGCTGAGAAGTCTCAGCTGTTCATGTTTGTTTTCTAAACTGAATAAATATTTGAATTCCTATATTGTTCTGCTGTTTTACATTTGTGCTTCATACAACAAGCAACATCTTCACGTCTCCAACGTGTCAGAGAGATGATTTTGATTTTGAAAAGGTCTTCCTGTCTCCTGAAAATATACCATACATACCAAGGCCTATAGAGACCTGGTGGAGGGACCCCCAAGGCCTATAGAGACCTAAAAAAAAGTTTGGGTTCAAATAATTTCGGGGACCCCCTGCAGTAACTCTGCGGACCCCTAGGGGTCCCGGACCCCCTGTTGAAGGCCTCTGGCCTAGAGAGTATTTTTAATGTGGGATTGCGTCTGAAATAAAGTTTGTCGTGATGAAGGAACACGAGGCTCACAGCAGACGTGGAAATGATTTAATGGGAGGTTGGCGGTCTACAGCAGCGGGGGCGAGCAGTGGGGGGCGGAGCTAGTGTCTAGCTACCCCCACCATGTCTCTGGCAGATGAAGTGCAGCTTGGTGAGGCAGTGCAGGTCGTTGAGCTTCCCGTTGGTGTGCAGGTGAGCGCAGTCTTCGTTTCCGTGGCCGAACCCGTGGCCGGTCCAGGCGTCGGGCTGGCCGGGTTGCCACCGCCTGCAAAACCAACACGGGTCCTTTTAAGTTCCTCGGAGGTCATTCGGATATTCCCGGAGTTGTTTAGAATACTAAGACAGTAAATTTACAACTCTGGCAAACAGAGTTCTGCAGGGAGGACATGTTTGTAGTCCAGCAGGAAGTCGGCATCGATCTGCTTCCCTTCACTAAAACACAACGAGAGTCTTCCGCTGGTTTCTGGATCATTGCAGAAAACCTTTACGATCCTTATTCAATTATAATAATAATCATGAATGAACACCACTTTGAAGCAGTAAAAAGCTAACGTTAGCGATCACATGACATAACATCTATACACAGGAATAGAAAAAAAATGCTGACTCATTTCAGGGGGTTTTAGGACTCACTCTTGGAGAAAGAAAAAAACCCTCCTGGTTCAAGTTTTTCCACAACGTGAACCATCCCAATGGGCTACCTAGACCAGGTTCTGTAGTGTTCTGATGTTGCGTTGCCCATATCAGGCCATTGTCAGTCTGACAAAGATCAATCAAAACCAAATATCTGCTGTTTCCACCAATCAGGGAAAAGAGTGTGACGGCCCACCTCCGGTTCATGACGTACGGCGTCTGGTTCACCCACTCCCAGTGACCCGTCCTCTCATCAGACAGTCCCACCCAGTAAAGGGCGCCCATTGAATGCTTCGTCACAAAGTCCTGAACCAGAGAGACAGACAGACAGACAGGCAGCTGAGTTAATTCTGGTGGAAGTTGTATCAAATCTCTCCTCCAAAACGTGGGGGGGGAAAGGTGTCCCGCAGGGATCAACTCTGGGTCCTCTACTCTATGAACAGACAGACAGGCAGCTGAGTTAATTCTGGTGTAACTTGTATCAAATCTCTCCTCCAAAACATGGGGGGGAAGGTGTCCCACAGGGATCAACTCTGGGTCCTCTACTCTATGAACAGACAGACAGGCAGACAGACAGTCACAGCATGTCTCACCCACTCCTCGTCGGTGACGATGATGACCAGGTGGGATTCCTGTGCGTTGCACCAGTCTTTCGCTTCGTCCCAGGTCAACGCTGTCCTGCTGAAGAAATAACAGCTGGAGCCAAAACTGTCCCAATTCAGGGCACAACAGCTGCCACTCTCTGAACCTGAGAGACAGACAGGTCAGAGACAGACAGGTGAGTGACAGACATATCAGTGAGAGGACGTTTGTGATAGAATCAGGGTTAGATTGAGGTTCAGAGTGAAGTTAAGTGTTTCTACTGTTGTTGATGATGCGTTCGAGGGAACATTTAAGTGAGGCAACCGTCTTGCTGATGACGTCCAGAGTCGACAGCTGCTTCAACGCCTCCGCCACTGAACACACACACACACACACAGTGAGTCGAGGTAACAATCATGTGGGTTTCAGGGGACGTGGGACTGACCTGAGGTCAGCTGGTCCTTGTTGTTCTCCACAGCGAACTTCAGGCGGTGAACGTCTTTAGCTGCATCTGTAACAGAAGGACATGGCGGGTCGAGTGGAATCGCGTTTGAAGATTTTAAGAAGGGCAGAAGTTGTTTTCTTTCCGCGTCAGCCGGCTGAAAAGAAACGTGGGGAAAAAGGTGCGTTACCTTTGGAGACCTGCAGGGCGGCGCTCAGCGACCCGGTCTGGTTGGAAAGACTTGTCTCCACAGACCACAACCGGTTCCACGTACTTGTGTCTGCACACACACACACACACACACACACCTCTACGTTGATGCCACATTACACTAAGTTATCCTGTGTGACCCCTAGTGGGTCCACAGAGGTACTGCAGGGGTCCTCGAAATGCCCAACTTTTTTTCTTCCAAAAATGTAAATATGTCCAAAAATTCACCTTAACATGAATACAACCTTTATTATGCAAATATAAATCTTCCGGTTTGTTTAATATTATGTTGAGAAATTGTGACGTAGAAATGCCAAATATAGAAAAGTAAAATATAAATCTGTCAACAATTATTATTTTATGGCTTTGGTCTGTTCAGTGTTCTTCTTTTCCCAGGAAACCGGACCAGATTTGTCAAAGAACAAAACTAAATTCCAGGAAATACCAGAAACTAGATTCTTGGTATTTCACCGTGTGTGTGTGTGTGTGTGTGTGTGTGTGTGTGTGTGTGTGTGTGTGTGTGTGTGTGTGTGTGTGTGTGCTCACTGCTGGCTCCCAGTGCTATGATCACAGTGAGGATGATTGTCGCCGTCAGAGCAGGAAAAAGCCACCGTCTGAACCTGGAGACTCCTGTGAAGTAGGCAGGAGCCGGCCCTGATGGACAGACAGACGGGTGGACAGGGAGACAGGTGGACAGGCAGACAGACAGGATGCCCTTTTTTTTTAGTATTTTGACAATAAGCCCAAACAGCCACATGCCCAGACAGACAGGCGGAGAGAGAGACAGACAGGCGGGGTTACCTTTGTTCCAGAAGGAGTTGCTGTCATCTTCAACGTCGTCATGGTATTCAGTCGTCATGGCGATGTCTCCCTCCCTGTCTCTCTGTCTCCTTGGGTCAGTGTGTCTCCCCTTCACGGCTGACAAACAGTCTGACTGTCCAAACACCGAGCTGGAGGGTCATCGTCCACCGAAACGCACTTTGAGCTGGAAAACAGTGTGTGTGTGTGTGTGTGTGTGTGTGTGTGTGTGTGTGTGTGTGTGTGTGTGTGTGTGTGATGTCACTCTGTCTCTCTAATATGGTGATTCTTTGGAGCTTTTAAAGGGTGTTGATGTTGAAGCACTTAAATCAACTGAATATGCTAGAAGTTGAAGGGGCATTTAAAAGTTTGAATCCATGTGGGTGCCAGACAGAAAGGTGAAGGTCGTGACTTTGTGGTTTGGAATGAGTTTAATTGCAACGACAGACAGATTATAGCGTAAACTTTACAGCTCTGACAACATATTCCATTCAAGGGGAAACATCACATGACCTCCTCGTGACCTATCCCTGTCCAGGTGACCTCTCCCTGTCCAGGTGACCTCTCCCTGGGCCGTTCAGGTGTGCATGCTGTGTTTCTGGCAGACGAAGCGCATCCTGGTGGTGCAGTGCACGTCGTTGAGGCGCCCGTCGCGGTGCAGGTGAGCGCAGTCTTCGTCCTTGTTGTCCACGCCGTGACCGGTCCAGCTGTCGGGCTGCCCGGGAGCCCAGCGCCTGGAAACCCACACCATCAGAGAGATTATTGAGATGATGTAGTTTATAGAGATATATTATAGAGATTACAGAGGTTATAGAGGTTATTGACATTATAGCGATGATTATAGAGATGATTATAGAGATAATAGAGATTGTAGCCTGCAGGCCGTCGGGCGTACCTGCGCTCCATGGTGTACGGCGTCTGGTTGACCCACTCCCACTGCCCGGTCCTCCAGTCCGTCAGACCAACCCAGAATAACTCAGGAACCGTATGCTTGATCACAAAGTCCTGGACAGACGGTCAGACAGACGGTCAGACAGACAGACGGATGGTCAGACAGACGGACGGACAGACAGACGGGACAGCTGTCTCACCCACGTCTTGTCGTTGGGGATGATGACCAGGTGAGCTCCATGTTTGGCACACCAGACGCTGGAGTCCATCCAGGACAGGGTCACGCTGCTGAAGTGGTAACAGCTGGAGCCGAAGGCATCCCAGCCTAAAGGGCAGCAGCCCTCCTTCGCTGAGCCTGGCAGACAGGCAGACAGACGGGGGGTGAGGACCTGTCTGTCTGTCAAACCGTGTGTCTGCGTGTGTGAACGTACTGTTGTTGATGATGCGTTCGAGGGAACATTTGAGCTGAGCGACGCTCCTGCCGAGGGCGTCCACGACCGACAGCTGCTTCAACGCCTCCCCCACTGAACACACACGCTGGCCGTGAGTACACACACACACACACACTCACACACACACAAACACACACACACACACACACACACACACTGATACCTGGAGTGATTATATCACAGACCTGAGGTCAGCTCATCCTTGTTGTTCGCCACAACAACCTGCAGCAGGTTAACTTCTTTAGCTGTTTCTGGAATGGAGGACGGAGAAACCGAAGGATTTAGCACGTTAGCACATTAGCATGTTAGCACATTAGCATGTTAGCATGTGGTTCCACGTGACCATTTAAACTTCCTCATCCTCTTCGAATGCCAGTTCAACTCCTCTCACTGCTTCTTCCGACACTTCAGTTGTTATATTGCATGTTAGCTCACCGCTAACGGCTAACACACTGTGGTCAATTTGAATGGCGTAAGTGTGTGTGTGTGTGTGTGTGTGTGTGTTACCTTGAGCCTGTTGCAGTGAGGCGTTCAGTGATTGGATGACGTTGCTCAGGTTGGTTGCACGCTGCTCAACAGACCACAGACGATTGGACGACTTAGCGTCTGATCACACACACACACACACACACACACACACAGTAGTAAGAACAAGTGTGTAACATTTAAAACACCAAATGTATGACTTAATCTCCAAAAAGACTACTGACTGTGTGTGTGTGTGTGTGTGTGTGTGTGTGTGTGTGTGTGTATGTGTGTGTGTATGTGTGTGAGTGTGTGTGTGTGTGACTGTGTGTGTGTGTGTGTGTGTGTGTGTGTGTGTGTGTGTGTGTGTGTGTGAGTGTGTGTGTGTGTGTGTGTGTGTGTGTGTGTGACTGTGTGCGTGCAGGTGTGTGTGTGTGTGTGTGTGTGTGTGTGTGTGTGTGTGTGTGTGTGTGTGTGTGTGTGTGTGTGTGAGTGTGTGTGTGTGCGTGTGTGTGTGTGTGTGTGTGTGTGAGTGTGAGTGTGTGTGTGTGTGTGTGTGTGTGTGTGTGTGAGTGTGTGTGTGTGTGTGTGTGTGTGTGTGTGTGTGTGTGTGTGAGTGTGTGTGTGTGCGTGTGTGTGTGTGTGTGTGTGTGTGAGTGTGAGTGTGTGTGTGTGTGTGTGTGTGTGTGTGTGTGAGTGTGAGTGTGTGTGTGTGTGTGTGTGTGTGTGTGTGTGAGTGTGAGTGTGTGTGTGTGTGTGTGTGTGTGTGTGTGTGAGTGTGTGTGTGTGTGTGTGTGTGTGTGTGTGTGTGTGTGTGTGTGTGTGAGTGTGTGTGTGTGTGTGTGTGTGTGTGTGTGAGTGTGTGTGTGTGTGTGCTCACTGGTGACTCCCAGTATGATGATCAGGACGAGGATGACTGTAGCGGTCAGAGCAGGAAACAACCAGCGTCTGAACCTGAAGACTCCTGAGAGAGCGACGGGAGGAGCCTCTGATAGACGGACAGGTAGAGAGACAGACAGGTAGAGAGACAGACAGGTAGCTACTTTTTGTTGTACTAGTCAAATGTCCACTGAAAAAAAATTCAATGTAAGTTATATTCCTATTTCTATGAAGCAGACGGACGGACGGACGGACGGACAGACAGATAGACAGACAGACAGGCAGACAGACACCTTTGGTCCAGAGGTTGCTGTTGTCTATCTCGTTGTCGCGCTGGTAGTCTGTCATCGCCATGACGTCGTCCTTTAAGATGGATTCAGGTGGGTTAGCTGTTAGCATGTTAGCATCCAAAAGGAGTCAAACAGGTGATGTGCACATGCAGGAGATCATGCGCTATGATGGATCGCCCCGTGAGGTCGTGGATCTCTGAATCTGAAGCTGGCTGGAACTACCCTAAATTGTTCCCAATTTATTTTCTATTTTATTTTTGAATTTCTTTCATATTTTTATTTTGAGTCTTTATTTCATAATAATCTCGTACTGATGAAAGAGTATACGTAGAGTTTTAGGATTATAGCCTCAAAGACGAAAAGCTTTTTGTTTTTGGTTTCTTTTTTAAAGAAACTGAATCCTCATTTAGCTGGAATAACTACAGAATAAATACATAATAAAATACAGTTATTTGTGTAAAGTTCACATGTATGTTGTCAGATTTCACTGTGACCTTTAAAACCTTGGTTTATTCTACTGTATACTTAATGACAGAATCACACTCTGATTGAACCAATCTACAGTAATTAAAGTACCTTCTTTAGACCTGCAGTGTAACTAATGGAGGGATTAGATACGGTATCACTTTAAGACACATTAACATGATCAGGGTCTAAGCAAGCAGCTTTAAAGTGTCTAAACCTTAACATGACAGTAACTCTGGAAGAAGACTGTTGCTTTAACTTGTTACCAGCTGGACTTCTTCACTGGTTGCAGTTCTAATACTTGTAGTTCTACTGTACCACAAAGATGCAAGTGCAAAGATTTTGTATGCTTCCCCTTGGGGTTAATCCCACCTGTCTTTAACTCCTAGTGACGTCCCTGATCGACATTATTATTTAATTATTTTCCTTGAGATAATGACCTCGTTATTTAAAAAAAGAAATGAAATGTTTTAAACTTCATACCATCGTCTTTGAGACAATTAGACGGATTTAACCCCAAACTGACTCACCTGGTTGAAGTCTCAGTCGAAACAGTCCAGAGAACTCAAACTCCTCCAGAAGTCTCTGAGCCCCGCCCCCTCCTCCCCCTCCTCCCCCTCCTCCCCCTCCCTCCCATCAGTCAACCGACCATCCTGAAAACTGTCCAGTCATCACCTCCGGAGCAACATTTCGTAACACTTCTCATGAAAGTTCTCACATTTTGATTTGTTTTCTCCGAGCAGTGATTCACCCCCCCAACATTCAACAGAAATCAAACTCGCTTACTTCCCTTTTTTTTATCCTGACAGATTTTTCCGAAAGGGAAGCCGATCCTGCGACCACTTCCTCAAATTCATATTTTTACACATTTCGGGTTCAACATCAAACTCGTAGTTAAAGCTTTAGCACAAAGTCGTCATCACCACCACCAGTTACTAAGTTTTATTTGTGAGTTTGTTTTTACGTTATATTGCGCTAACATTCTACTTCTGTTTATTTCTACGTTTAAAACACCTTTAAACACCTGGAGACACATCCTATGAAAAAGTAATTACAGTTCATCCTCAGGGGAACATGAATGATGAACTACCATTTCATCGCCATCCATCACACAAAGAAAGTTTGAGATTCAAGTCTTCTTTAAAGTGCCGACTTTTACTAATGAAGACACTAGAGGCGTTTTGAGATCTCCGAGTGTCTGGAGAGGTCAGAGGTCAGAGGTCAGCCCTCCGTGAGGTCATCGTTGAAGTGGAGGAGGATGGCGGGGGTGAACAGGTCTTGGTCCAGCGGCTGGAGCTCGTGGTCGTGGAGGATGCCGTTCTCGCCGAGCGTCCGGCTCATGTCCAGGGTCACGCCGTCGTGTTTCCAGGTGTAGCTGCCGGCGTGGGAGTTGTAGTGCAGGTAACGCTGGAGGATCTCAGCCAGAGTCTCCTCTGAACACACCTGAGGACCAAACAGCACAAAGGTAAGGATCCCAAAAGCTCTGATGTGGTGAACAGGTGAAGGGTACCTGGGAAGGTGAGGGATACCTGAGCAGGTGAAGGGTACCTGGGCAGGTGAGGGATACCTGAACAGGTGAGGGGTACCTGGGAAGGTGAAGGGTACCTGGGTAGGTGAAGGGTACCTGGGAAGGTGGGGGATAACTGAGCAGGTGAGGGGTACCTGAGCAGGTGAGGGATACCTTAACAGGTGAGGGGTACCTGGGAAGGTGAACGGTACCTGGGTAGGTGAAGGGTACCTGGGAAGGTGGGGGATAACTGAGCAGGTGAGGGGTACCTGAGCAGGTGAGGGGTACCTGGGTAGGTGAAGGGTACCTGGGCAGCTAAGAGCTACCTGGGCAGGTGAGGTGTGTGGATAGTTCACCTGCAGTCGCTGCTCCTGTGATGTCAGCGTGTTGATGACACGTATCCAGCTGGTTTTGGCAGACAGCCGTCCCACCTCGTAGCGTCCGTCCTTCCACCAGGGCGGCCCGATGTCACTGGCCCAGTCAGAGCGAGGGCCGGCGGGGGGGATGTGCACAAAGCGCCCCCTAGGGGTGTAGTACCTCACACAGTTGGTCAGTGGGTCTACGTGTTTCAGGACCTGGGGGACAGAAGAGGACAGGTGAACCAGGAGCAGAGCCGAGAGCCGCTCACCGATTGGTTGGTTCCGATTGGCGCTCACGTCTTTGGTTTCCGGGTCGAACCAGGAGCTGATGTCCTTCCCTGCACACGTCAGGATGGGGAGCAGCAGAGCATCACCTGCAGGGAACACAGGTTCATCCAATCACACCCTCACTTCTTTTTACTGCTGCTTTAAGCCCCGCCCCCGCCCAGAATTCAAACCACGAAGATGCTGATTGGACCAACCCCCAAACTGATTGACAGCTCTTTTTAAAAGTTATTCATGCTATGAAAGTTTGTTTACACTCTTTTATTATATTTTATGCAACATAGCATTTATATATATATATATAAAATATTTCAAATGTTCAAAAATGAATTTGTCTGCAATTATATTTTTATGTATATTTTTATTTTTACTGTTTACTTACTTATTATATTGCTACTGTTTACTTATGTACTTTAGTGACTTTGGTATGTTTTAATAAGTGTATTAAAAAGATGAATTTTTCCCTCTGAAATGTAACGTTAGTGAAGTAGAAGAGAAAAGTATTACATTAAATGGAAATGCTTGTTTTACAATTGAATTAATTAATAAACGAAATAAGATTAGCAGGAAATATACTTTCATACAACCATCCAACTTGAAAACGAGACATATTAACGCTATGATTTAAAATGTTCCGGATGTCCGTGAACGTCTCCCCACCTTTGTACCGGTCCACCAGCGGGGTCAGGTCACACACTTTGCCCAGGAACGACAGCCACAGGTCGGCCGCGGTGTTGTGAGCGGACACCTCGGCGGGGGTGAAGAACCTCGGTCGGTCCATCACGCGGCTTTCATCCGGTATCACGGTCCGCTGAGGTTGTTGTTGTTGTCGCGTTACTGTGGCAACGGGCAGCAGAGGGGCGGGGCTTCAGACGTCAGTTTACATGTTGAAGCCAATTAGAGTTAAATGAGTCAAAATGATTGATTTAAGGTTACTTTCTTGTTACAGATGTTATCATGTGTTTTATATGTAAACAAATATAGATTTAATTTATCCTTAATGTTTTACATATTTGTTTAAATACTTCTCAATCTGCATATATTCTATCTATCTATCTATCTATCTATCTATCTATCTATCTATCTATCTATCTATCTATCTATCTATCTATCTATGTATCTATCTATCTATCTATCTATCTATCTATCTATCTATCTATCTACCTATATCTTCAATTTAAAATCAAAATATATATAATAATAAGACATAAAGAACCCAACTAAGATCTTTCACTT
>NC_139934.1:1959790-1962290 GCF_963514095.1 Eutrigla gurnardus | reverse complement strand
CGTCGACTACGAGGTACAGCAACGCCTCCGGGCCAATCAGATCCTCCAGCAGGCCGTGATTCGGGAGACGATAACAGCTGTGTGTGTGTGTGTTTAGGGCGGAGGCTGCAGGTTCCTGCGCTACGACTGTCAGGTGGAGTCCCCCAGGAAGGGCTGGTCCTTCATGCACCCGGGCCGGCTGACCCACTACCACGAGGGTCTGCCCACCACCAAGGGGACCAGATACATCATGGTGTCTTTCGTTGACCCCTAGACTCCCTAAAGAGAGTGTGTGTGTGTGTGTGTGTGTGTGTGTGTGTGTGTGTGTGTGTGAGAACATCAGTCAACCTCATCGTCACCGATTGAGACGTGATGACCTTGAATGCATCGTCTCAGAACAATTCCCCAACTTGAACTGTTTTTTTCTGTTTCTGATTTCTGATTGGACGAGCCACGTCACCTGCATTGTCCCCTGACGCACCTTCACCTGAGGCTCATTGTAACGAGCTGGGATCACATGTCAGTACGTTTACCATCACGGGCGTCACTTCTTTTAATCGAGGACCCTGAACGCACCGTTGTAGGACATTTTCAGAATAAGAGTCTCTATATTCATCCTTTATCTTCCTTCAGTTACTTCGGACAAAAAAATGTGGCATTTCAGAATAAGAGTCTCTTTGTCGAGGTTAAAGTAATTTGTCACCGTGCTGCCTTATCTTGTTACACTACCTGAAACTGTGCACAACACACTCCGACTGTGTGTGTGTGTGTGTGTGTGTGTGTGTTTGCTGTTACACTCCCATCTAATTCAGATAAAAACGACGTCGCTGCAGGTTAAAGGTTCCCCCTAATGTTCCACAGCAGCACTCTTCGGCACTGATCCTGCAGCAATATGTCACTTCCCGATGGCAGAATGGTTACCGTGGCAACCGGCAGTGTGACGCACGATGGGAACAAAAGCGTGAATTCGGGAGAACAATCGCCGCAAAAGAGAGAAAATATTTTTCATGTGTGTAAATCTGTTTAAGAAGGTTAAACTCCACTTTGAGATATTTTTAAACTGTTAAAACACTAAAAGCCTCTTTTTATATATATTTTCATGTTTTATTCTTGATTGTTTAATGTTTAAATTCATTTTGGTTCTTTGTTTCTGTGACATAGTTTTTATTTAGATATTTTTCTGTTGTCGTGGTGGGAATCCGTCGTCTCCTCCTCCTCCTCCTCACTCTCTTCGTCTCTCCATTTAAAATGTGGACTCGTGAGGTTTCCACCTGACGCTGCCTTTGGTGGTTTTCTCCACATGCGTGCCTGTCGCTACGAGGAGGCGACCGTCTCTGGCTTTGTATAAAATTGCGTTAAATTATTTGACCGAGCGAATAAAGTTTTGAGATTTTAATAAATAACTTTACTGTCACAACTTGGTGCATTTGTTTTCTATGTATTGATACAAAAAGAACAATAACACGATTTTAAGTTTATTGATTATTTAGCAGAAAGATCTTTTACAGCATGCAGCAGTTAACTGAAACTCCTTAAAGCAGAACATCTTGAAAAGGAAAATTAATGAAGTCAACGAAAAAATACACTTAAATTCTCCCTTCCCTTTTTCTAAAATGGATTTATATATGTTTTATTTATTTTATATTTACTAAAAACGATCCCCAGTAGTGACTTTATGTAACATTAATAAACTGTATCCAGGTCGTGTTAAATGATTGACGAGGTGATCTCACTTGTATTATTATGATTTTATCATATTATTTCTCTTAACTACATTGTTACTTATGCGTGAAATGAAAATAATAGTTGCTATATTCTGTATTATTATTTTAGTAGAAGTTAAACTCCCTCCACCAGGTGGCGACAAAGACACGGAAGCGCTCTGGTGGTGCTGAGGTCCCTCCCGGCTTGCCGTAGCGTAGAAAGTCACAGATCTTTCTATTATTTCCCTTTTACCCTGTTTTTGAAAGTCTTTAAACGTGTTCTGGTTTATTGTATTATTTCTCTCATATTCATGATAATCAGTGGAGCTGTCCGAAATAAATAGAGAAATGCGTGCTCCGTCTGATTTGTACCTCGGCGTCTGCCGTAAACAAACAGGAAGTGAGCGACATGGGGCTGGAAAAGAAAGGTTCCGGTGAGTGTTGTTTAATTTTAACCTAATTCTACATTACATTAACGTTATTCGTTAACGTATCCATCAAATAAACGTTTATAAAGTGTAAAAGTGCGTGAGCTGCTCCTCTGTTTGTTTTCCGGCCCGTAGTCTGACGGATAATACGCGGCGGCTCTGAAGCTAACGCTAACTCGAAGCGTAGACTTTAAACGGAATCCGGTTTTCTGAATGATAAATGCCGTCTTCGCTATCGCTGTTACATGTTGAGTATTGTTTTGCAAATGTGATAAATTCGGGGTGTAAATGGTTCGCAACGGCGGCACCAGAGAGTAACAATCCTCACTTCCGAAACCGGATGGTGCTGCGGTCTAGCGGAACTCTGCGGGGGACAGCTGGGGGGATTCT
>NC_139934.1:1932290-1954790 GCF_963514095.1 Eutrigla gurnardus | reverse complement strand
CACATAACGACCACAAAGAGACACATAACGACCACAAAGAGACACATAACGACCACGAAGAGACTCATAACGACCACAAAGAGACACATAACGACCACAAAGAGACACATAACGAACTAAAAACGACTGCAGAGACCCACGTCTCATCCTCTTCCTTTGTTTGCAGAGTGTCAGAACAGAGTTCTGTCTCACAGTGACGTCACCTCCTCGTCCTCCTCCAGTCCGTCCTCCTCCGGTCCGTCCTCCACCTCATCTTCTCCCCGTGACAACCGCAGACAAGGTGAAACAGTCGTCTCTGCTGTGTCTCTTGTCCAGCCTGACTGTATCTGGAGGAAACTGAACCTTTGGTTTGTGTGCAGCCCGTCTGTCTCTGTCCAGCCCGGAGCTCCTGTCAGAGCTGAAAGAGTCCAGGACACGCCCCCTCCGCCATGTCCCCGCCCACAACGGCCTGACCACGGTCTTCTGTGGACGAGGACGACAGGTCATCACCGTCCTCCTGTAGAATAAACTTTCAGAAATTGCTGACGATGCTAAATGTTGCTCTTTTTCTCCAGGGCTCTGGCTCCGCCCCCTCCACGCCGTCAGCCAATCAGAAGACTTCCCACTGAATTCAGCAGCAGCGGAGTCTGTTCATTACACGAAGAACATTGAACCGTCATTGTTATATCCTCAGTTTAAAGGGACGTGATGACCTTTGACCTTTTGTAGGAGAAGCGGCTAACTAACGGCAGAAATGTTGCCGTTATAGAAATAGAACAGGAGTAGAACTGTCATGTGGTCACTGGTCATGTGACATAAAATGGTGAATTAAAGTGAATTTATTGTGTCGATGCAGTCTAAAATCGATTCTTCTTTTCTTTTTTGTATTCATTATTTTTTGGAATCTGCATTTAATCTGTATAAAGTAAGTAGGAACTGGTTTAAATAAATCTCATTATATTTAAATAAAACAATATTGTTTCATAATGGAATCATGAGGTGACTTCTTTAAAAAATGTTGGTGGGTTTTGAGATTAAAGGTTTTCCCACGCAGGTTGCACCGGTACGGTTTCTCTCCGGTGAACGCGTCGGTGTTTTCACCGTGTTAGCCAGACCGGCGATGTTTTCCACACATGTCGCAGCCAAACGGTTTCTCTCCCAAGAGAGCTTCATGTGTCCCGGATCCTGCTGGATCAGGACCCGGACCCCTAAGAAATGCCACAAAAATAAACTTGAGATCTAAGCGATGTGGGGACGCGAGAGCAGACGGATAATTATTGATTATTTTGATAATTATTGATCATTGTAAATGCTCTGGTCAATATGTGTAAAAAAAGAATAACTTTCTCTTCCGCCAGAACCACCAGAGGGCGCTATAAACAAACCAGAAATCATATTTGTTCTCTGCTCTGTTTGAACCTGCTCTCTGGAACGGGGCCGGTCCTGGTCCTGGTCCTGGTCTCTGAAATCCAGCACGTAGACTCTCCTTATAGACATATATCTCTCTATCCAGCAGTACAAGTACACAAGTATAACTTCTTGTTAGGGTATCAGCAGTAAAAGTACACGCATATTTACTTCTTGTTAGAGTATCAGCAGTAAAAGT
This sequence comes from Eutrigla gurnardus, assembly GCF_963514095.1. Taxonomy (NCBI): domain Eukaryota; kingdom Metazoa; phylum Chordata; class Actinopteri; order Perciformes; family Triglidae; genus Eutrigla; species Eutrigla gurnardus. Next base: position 1,953,205 of record NC_139934.1, on the reverse strand, counting down.
ACACAAGTATTATCAGCTTCCCTGTTATTTCCCTCCTGACCTCCAGGTGGGGACGTTCTTTCATTTTACGCTGAAAATCCGGACCGGAAATCACCCGGACCGGAAGTGTCGTTGTTTCATTGTGTTCTCGGGCTGGCGGCGGGATAGCAGTTAGCGTTAGCGGTCGAGCGTATTTGTCGGTTGTTTAGCCGTCGGACCTGCTCGAATACCGACACGCACTCAGGTAAAACACGTAAATACACGTCATTGTACACGAAACACAAAGCGCACGCGAGCAGAAGCGACCAACGAGCCTGAGCTGCGCATGCGTTAGCACCGCCGGGCTAGCCCCGCTGCTAATTAGCCGCGGTTAGCTTCGGCCAGCTGTTGTGTTAACCGCTAAGCGTTAGAATGTTTGTTTCTGTTATTAAACCAGCTGCGGGTTTAAAGTTAGTTACGTTTTATTTACGTGAGTTTAAAGCGAGCTGGTGATGCTAACGTAGCCGAGCAGAAGCTACCAGGTTGGCTAAGATTCCCGGTAAACACGTATTTATGTCGCTAGCTCACACGTTTGGTTGTTAAAGGCTCCCGTAGTTTGTTCCTGTAAGTGAATGCATCACAGTAGTTATTTAGATAGTTAGTACTAGTACGGTACTAGTTTGAGGTAGCTGTTATTTGTACTTCAGCGTGTATTAGTACTAACTAGCAGTAACCAGCAGTGGAGCGTTTCCACAGTGTGTGGAAGTACTTTTACTGGATTATTCTCATAGCACGTATGAGTACTTTTACTATACTTGTAGTGGAATCATTTCAGTGTCAATTAGTACGTTTACATGTAGTACAGTATATTTCAGTGTCTGTTCGTACTTTTACATGTAGTTCACTATTTTTCAGTATCTATTGGTACTTTTACTTGTAGTACACTATTTTTTAGTATCTATTATTACTTTTAGTTGTAGTACACTATTTTTCACAGTGTGTATTAGTACTTTTATTTGTAGTGGAGTGATGTAACTATGTAGTATTAGTACTTTTCCTGGAGTAAAGGATCTGTCAATGTTTCGTCAGGTTCACACGTCTTGATTCAGTATTTGACTTTTTTTGTTTAAAAAGCGTTCTAGAGGAAACATCTTTATATTTGTCAAACCCAAATAGTTTTATTACACTTATACACTTGTTATAAGTATTTTGCTGTGTTTTTAGTCCAATGGGAGACAGCGATGACGAGTTTGATCGGAGGAGGCGGGACAAGTTCAGGAGAGAGAGGAGCGACATGGAGCGGTCGAGAGAGAGGGAGGAGAGGAGGAGAGACGACTGGCCTGACAGGTACACACACACTTACACACACACACACACACACACACACACACATGATGACACACGCTGCTCATCCTCACACTGTGTGTGTGTGTGACATGTTTAAACTGTGTGTGTGTGTGTGTTCAGGGACTGGGACCGCGGACGAGAGAGGAGGAGGGATTACGATCGGGGTCGCAGAGAGAGATTTTCTCCACCCAGACACATCAGCCCTCAGCACAAACGCATGAGGAGAGACTGGTGAGTGTGTGTGTGTGTGTGTGTTAGTATTTATCGTGACTACAGTCTCATCACATAATCCCATAATGTTTCGTTGTTCCAGGGATGACCACCGGGGGGAGCCGTACCGCTACGACATGCCGTATGGAGGAGCCGGGGCTCCGTTTCCAGGGCCGGGGCCTCAGGGCTGGCATCCCGACCTCCCCCACCTTCACCCACACCACGGAGGTCACCCACTGCAGGGCAGGTGAGCTCGTCAGCGGGTGTCCCATTAGTGCATTCTGACAGAAGGTCCCATGGGGGGCACTGGAAGCCACTTCCATGGACCCACATGGCTCAAAACCGCTGATGGTCTCCACTACTTTGTCATATTTAAACATATTCAAATGTGACATGAAATAAATGCTTATTTAAAATAATCCTCTCTGCCAGGTTGGGCATGGTGGATCCAGATCTCCCTCCTCCGGGTCCTCCCACCATGAGGAGCTTTAAGGTGAGGAGCTGATAGCATCGGAGCATCCCGGCTCGTCGGCGTCTCTTTCATTAGAATGGCGTCCTATAAATTGAATGTGTGCAGGAGTTCCTGTTGAACATGGAGGACAGCGTCGACGAGACGGAGTCGGTGAAACGCTACAACCAATACAAGCTGGACTTCAGACGGCAGCAGCTGCAGGACTTCTTCCTCCAACACAAAGACCAGGAGTGGTTTCGCTCCAAGTACCACCCCGATGACATCACGGCGAGGAAGGCGGAGTCTCTGGCCGCCCTCAAAACCCGGCTGGGCGTCTTCCTCTTCCTGCTGGACGACAACTGGCTGGACAACATGTCGCTGGACATGGACCACGCCCCCGCCATCATCAAGCTGCTGGACGCAGGTGAGGACAGACGGGTAGAGGGGTGAGACAGGAAAGTACACCAAATGACAACAGAGCAGTGAGACCGATTTTTCAGGGTCTGTACAGGTGCTGGAAATCCTTGAACACTGAAAACTGACGATTGGTTTGATACAAATATATGTGGTTTAGCACAGCTGGAAGGTGCTGGAAAAGCATGGGAATGCACCTTGAAATGCTTGATATTTGCATCTATTTTACTGCTGTCATTTTGCAAAGGGTTTCTGGGTAATGAAGTCCTCTAACGCTGGTGTCTCCCCTCTGTCTTCCTCTGCAGCGGTGATAAAGATGGAGGGAGGGACAGACTTTGACCTGCAGGTACTGGAGGTACCGACTGCTGCTGCAGGAGCTGGTGGGGAGGCGAGTAGCAGCAGCAGCAGTGCAGGAGGAGGAGGAGGAGGAGGTGGTGGTGGAGGAGGAGGAGGAGGTGGTGGTGGTGGTGGAGGAAAAGGAGGAGGAGGAGGTGCTGGTGAGAAGAGTCACGGAGATCCCGCCGGAGGAAGCGTGAACATTCAGACCCCCTCGGAGTCGTCAGGGAGTCGGACGGAGGAGATGACGGGCGGAGAGACGGGCGGAGCTAAAGACTCCGATAAGGTCAGGCGGATCAATAACTATAAATCAGCTAGTATTGATCTGTTAGCTGAAAGGATTGGTTGTCACTATTTTAATGTTGCAAAATAATATATATCTGATTAGTGTTGTCACGATACCAACATTTTGGTACCGGTACCAACATGTGTTTCGGTACTTTTCAAATAAAAAGTGAACGCAAAAAATGTCATTACGGACTTTATTTTAATAGAAAATCTTAGAACAATAACATATTAATCAGCAAATAAAGTAAAATACCACAAAGACAAGCTGCGTCCACGCTGCTCGCTAACTTGCTAGCGGATCCTCCGGCTTGCTAGCTTTTCCTTTTATCTCTCCAAGCTGCGGCTCGCTCCTCATCCTCTCAGCTGTAGTTACAACGCGGCGACGTCACGTGGCGTCACCGACGTGTTGCGGGCGCTGCCGGCGGCGCTGCAAGTACCGGTCCCGTCCAAATGCAATATAGTACCGTTTTAAATGCCTCAGTACCCCGGTACCAAATTAGTACCGGTATACCGTGCAACCCTATATCTGATACATGTAATACACTTTCCTGATAGCTTGTGTATAAAAACGCGGCGTCCCGTTTTCCCTCCCAGGACTGTGAAGAGGAAGCCAAGCAGAACGGCGAGAAGGAGAAGGATGACGACGAGGACGGTGAAGAGGAGGAGGAGGAGGGCGAGGAGGAGGATGAGGAGGAGGAGAAGAAGGAAGAGGAGGAGGAGAAGAAGAAGAAGACGTCAAAGAAAGTGAGTCTCATTGGGCGGCGATGCTGACACACTGATGACGATGACAATGCTGGTGTTAAGCCCCGCCTCTTTCCTCTCAGGGCAGGAAGAGGAAACGCAGCGTGTCCGCTGACAGCGGCGAGGGCAGCGCCTCTGACTCTGACTCCTCCCACTCTGACGGAGAGAAGGAGGACGACGAGGAGAAGGAGGAAGAGGAGGAGGATCGAGAGGACGGTATGAATTATACCAACGAACGCTTGAATACTTTCATTTTTACCTCTTTGGTTTCAACATACGTGTTTCTAATGTGTGTGTGTGTGTGTCTGTGTGTGTGTTTGTGTGCGTGTGTGCGTGTCTCAGAGCGCCGCAAAGAGCCAAGAAAGGAGAGAGAGAAGGAGGCTCCGGCGAAGCCCCGCCCCCTCCACCTCACCACGTCATTGTTCATCAGGAGCATCCCGCCAGAGGTGTCCAAGGAGGAGATCACTGCTGTGAGAGCACACACACACTAACATACACACACTCGCACACACACACACACACACACACACACACAGACGACACCCGTACCAATGTGCTTGTGTTTGGTAGTTGTGCCGCAGGTACCCGGGCTTCCTGCGGGTGGCGCTGTCCGACCCTCAGCCTGAGAGGAGGTGAGAACTGAACCAGTGACGGTTTTCGTGTTTCCTGCTAACGAGCAACCGTTGCCATGACAACGCGCTGCATTGTGTGTGTTGGTCAGGTTCTTCCGGCGCTGCTGGGTGACGTTCGACCGCAGTGTGAACATCAAGGAGACGTGCTGGAACCTGCAGAACATCAGGGTAAACATGCTTCACACTGTACAAGTACTAACAGCCCTGTATATAAGTACCTGAGTCCTGTCCTCTCCAGCTCAGAGACTGTGAACACAGATGTAGAAGTACGTGTGAGGTGTATAAGTACCTGAGTCCTGTCCTCTCCAGCTCAGAGACTGTGAACTGTCCCCGGTGGTGAACAGAGACTTGTGTCGGCGGGTTCGGACCGTTAACGGTCTGACCCATCACAAGCCGGTGGTGAGGAACGACATCCGGCTGTCGGCCCGGCTCGTCCACAGTCTGGACCAGAAGGGGGAGCTGTGGGCCGGACAGGTGAGTGGGCGTCGTCACACCTGGGGGGCGCCTGTGGGGGTTCCCGTCCCGGGTTCTAACGTGGTCCCCCGTGTGCTGCAGATGGAGACCAACCCGGTCCTGAAGAACATCACGGACTACCTGATCGAGGAGGTCAGCGCCGAGGAGGAGGAGCTGATCGGAGCGTCGGGGGGCAACGTGGACGACGCCGCCAAAGACCCCGCCTCCTCCTCTGAGGTCGCCGTGGAGACGGACGACAAGCTGCTGAAGGTAGGACGAAGCTGCGCCTGTGTGTGTCTGTGTGTGTGTGTGTGTGTTAACCTGTGTGTGTGTGTGTTAACCTGTGTGTGTGTGTGTGTGTTAACGTGTGTGTGTTAACGTGTGTGTGTGTGTGTGTGTATACAGGTGCTGGACAGACTCCTCCTCTACCTGCGTCTGGTCCACTCTGTAGATTATTATAACTTCTGTGAGTATCCTGCCGAGGACGAGATGCCTCACCGCTGTGGGCTGATCCACGTACGAGGACCACTTCCTGTCGCCAAGATCACCGCAGCCGAGGGTACGCACGCACACACACCTCAGCATCACAAATAACTTTCTGTGTTCTAATTGGACAGTGAGTGGTGATGATGATGATGATGATGATGATGATGCTGTGTTGTGATTGGACAGTGAGTGAGCATCAGAGGATGTGTGAGGAGCGTCTGGCTCCTCTTCTCTCTCCATCGGAGACCCTCAGTGAAGAAGACGCTGCCAGACTGGGAAGGAAGGAGCCGGAACAGGAGGTACCACACCTGTCTGTCTGTCTGACTTCCTGTCTGTCTGACTGTCTTTAGTAACACCTGTCTGTGTGTCCAGGTGGAGAAGTTCCTCTCAGCCAACACTCAGGAGCTCAGTAAAGACAAGTGGCTCTGTCCTCTGAGCGGGAAAAAGTTCAAGGTGAGTCGTGTGTGTGTGTGTGTGTGTGTGTGTGTGTGTGTGTGTGTGTGTGTGTGTGTGTGTGTGTGTGTGTGTGTGTGTGTGTGTGTGTGTGTGTGTGTGTGTGTGTGTGTGTGTGTGTGTGTGTGTGTGTGTGTGTGTGTGTGTGTGTGTGTGTGTGTGTGTGTGTGTGTGTGTGTGTGTGTGTGTGTGTGTGTGTGTGTGTGGGTGGGTGTGTGGGGTGTGTGTGTGTGTGTGTGTGTGTGTGTGTGTGGGTGGGTGTGTGGGGTGTGTGGGGTGTGTGGGGTGTGTGGTGTGTGTGGGGTGTGTGTGTGGTTACCACGGTAACACTTGTTTGTTGTTGTTCAGGCTCCAGAGTTTGTGCGTAAACACATCCTGAACAAACACGGCGACAAAGTCTCCGCCGTCAGACAGGAAGTCGTCTTCTTCAACAACTTCCTGCTGGACGCCAAGAGGCCCGCCCTGCCCGAGAACAAGCCCCTCCCCCCGCCATCGCAAGGTGACCTAACACACACACTTTTACTTTTGGACTTTGAGTATATAGTACGTACAGTTCATCTGCTATATATGCAGGGTTCAGGTGCTGGAAATCCTTGAAAACACTTGAACTTTTAGTGTGGCGTTTTCAAGGTTTGAAAAGTGCAAGAACCCTGAAATATTACAGCTTGACCTCTGACCCTCCTGGTCAGACATGTGACCTCCTGTGTATCAGGACGTAGTTAACACCATCCTCTCTCTCTTTTAGCCACTCCCCCCGGGATGCCAGGATTCCCTGGTCAGTCGCCACAGCAGCAAAGCCTTCTGGGATATCCTCCTGGAGTCCGACCACCCATGCCTGGCTTCCCTGGTAACACACACACACACACACACACACACACACACACACACACACACTTATACTCATTAACATTCTGTGATGTCTCGAGTCTTGATCAGCTCTACTGTGTCTCTTTTTACCCACAATGCATTGTGTTTCTGCAGGTGGCGGACCTCACTTCCCCCCCAACCAGTTTGGAGTGGGTCGTGGTAACTATGACAACTTCAGAGGTCATTTAGGAGGAGGAGGAGTGGGAGGCGGGGGAGGAGGAGGAGGAGGAGGAGGAGGGTTTCCAGGGAAACAACGAAACAACAGGTAGGGAACGAGTGATGAAGGCACCCAAAACATATTGATTACATGTTGAGTGTGTGTGTGTGTGACCGTGTGTGTGTGTGTGTGTGTGTGTGTGTGTTGCAGGGGCGTGCGAGGCGACCCCCGGTCCATCATCGAGTACAGAGACCTGGACGCTCCAGACGACCTCGACTTCTTTTAGTGAAACCGCAGGATGTTTTTTTAACAAAAACTTTTTGTCTTTTTTTTTTTTATTCCTACATTTCCCATGATTCTTTTCATCGTCCCTCCATGTGTTTTTTTTAGTTAGGTTTGTGTATCACTCAGCAGGACCAACGTTACCGTCAGTCGAAGATGATCTGATTCCACTTTCCAATAAAGATGCAGGAAGACCGACGATGACTCGTGTGTTTGTGGTCGCCACGGCGATGAATATCAGGCCGATGGTTGTCATGCTCCTCGGTTTCACTGGGTAACCAGTACTTGTAGTAGAGTACTTGTGATATTAGTACTTTACAGAGGCATCGAAAGTACAAGACGTTCTCTGTGCAGATACTTACTTTACTTAAGTAAAAGTGTAAAAGTACAGGCTCTGAAATGTACTCAAAGTAGAAAGTATCACTATGAAGGACATTTCTAGTGACTGAGTCTCCCATCATATAAATAAGAAAAACAAAATAATTCCCCTCAAATGCATTAAAACTAAAGGAACAAGCCTGATGGGAAAATCAATACTCTATTTAAAAGTACAGATACCTGAAAATTCTATCCAAGTCCAGTTGTTACTATATTTTATTATAGTAATTATATTTTATTGAATATTCTCAGGGTATAATATTGTTCAATTATAATATATTAATATTTTAATATATTATATTTTTGGAAAAACAATAGTAAATGAAAATGCTCCTGTTAGTGTGGAGTTCATATATCATGTAAATAATTAGTTATCTTTACTGTTAATGTGTTGCATTGTTTTATTTACTGTAGCAGCTGAACTAAAATAGTTTTTTCGACATTTTTTTCGACATGCCTATAGTATGACTTTTTTTTCCCCCCCGAAAATTTGACCATGGCTTTTTATGCCCGTTTTAGACTCACTACACTCAGACTTTGATTGACACGCGATATACAAGCATATGTTATGACTTTTAAATCATTTTTACGACATTTTATCAATTTTGTCGATTTTTCACTTTTTTTTCGACATGCTATAGTATGACTTTTTTTTTTTCCTGGAAAATTTCACCATGGCTTTTTATGCCTGTTTTATACTCACTACACTCAGACTTGGCGCGACAAATGATACGAGCAATTTTAATGACTTTTTAATATTTTTTACGAATTTATTTTGATTGACTTTTTCGTGAATTTTCGACATGCTATAGTAGGACTTTTTTTTTCCCCCGAAAAATTTGACCATGGCTTTTTATGCCTGTTTTGGACTCGCTACACTCAGACTTGGAGCAACTTTTATGAGTTTTTAATATTTTTTAATAATTTTTTAGGAATTAATTTTGACTGACTTTTACGACATGCAATACCATGACTTATTTTCCGATATGCTGTACGACGACTTTTTTTCAAAGATGCTGAACTAAAATACTCTTATTATTATTATTATGGTTAGGGTTGTTTTAAACGCTGGCTTTAGTCCTAGAGAACCAGCTAGCGCCGTGGTGAGGGTTGGAAAGGGGTTTATTAAAGATGTTATTGCATTTTTAATATTTTTTCTGTCGATTGACAAAGAAAATGATTCATTTCAACGCCTTCAACCACAAACCCGAAGCTGCTTCCTGTTCAGAGGTGGAGGTTACCGTGATGATTACAGGGTTAACGAGCAGGTCTGTACACACACACACACACACACACACACACTGATGGGTGGAGCTGTTAGATTGGTGCTTCACTGAGATTCTGTTCAACCAGATGTTGATCACACTAATCACATAGCTGTCCTCCTCTTCCTCTCTCTTCCTGACAGGTGATGCTGCAGAGGTCAAAGGTCGGATCGTCTCTGCAGCGTGTCAAGGTGATTATTAGTCCATTAACTGATTAGTACGTTTACCATCTTAACTTAGTACTGAAGTACACATTAGATGTACTTTTTATTCCTTATCATTATTTTCTTTTTGTGCTGCTGTCTGCTTTAAGTTCACTTAACTTAATTTAAATTACGTTTACACACACAAACGTTTACTGTGAGTATTTATACAATGTGCTAATAGTATTTTTGCTGCCGTACAAATACGTGAATACTTCCTCCATCACAGTAAAGTTACCTGCTAAATCAAAATGTTGATGCTTTTTAATTATTTACCATCGTTTCAGTCCAGATGTGGAGACTCAGGAGGGTGAAGAGGACCCGGTACAGACCACCAGTCTGGAGGATCTGAGGGACCCGGATCATCAGATACAAAATACCAGGTACAAGTACACAGTGGTGAGAAGTTACTAAGTACTTTGACTTAGGCCGGTCATAGTAAGTTCTCTTCTTCTATTGTTTATTTAGAGAGAAACAACTGTGAAAGTAAAAAGGCACAGGCGTTTTATTCAAATATCACAAAAAAAACATTCCGGGAAAAAAATGCAAATTTACGAGATCAAAAATTAGTAACGCTAGCGTTTTGTACTTACTTATTAATTTGATAAATGATAATAATTTAAACGGAGCACTAAGACAGACGAATACACACAGGCATTGTACACGGAAAGTGAGTTGTTTTTAAATATATGACTTTAAAATCTCGTAAATTTACAACTTTTTTCTCGCTTCTAATAAAACTTCGTAGATACGTGTCGGTTTACGTAAAATATATTTACAAGAGCAGACGTATAAAACTTAAACAATGTGACTCACATGATATTTACACACAAGCAAATCTCAGTTATATTGATTTTAAGGACATGATTTGTATTTAATATTACAATTTGAGATTCGAGGTCTTTCTGTTTTTTTACAAAGAATTTATTTAAAGATGATTTTAATTAATTAACATTAAACAAAGTGAATGTTTGTTGGACTTAAAGCTGCCGCTGCTGACCACGTCAGATTATAATAATAACATTTATTATATGACATTTATTAACAAATAAGGCTGGAAATGTTAAAATGTGGATTTAAAAAAAAAAACATTCAGTCTGAAACGAAAGAAGTCCATTGCGTGACGATTGTGATGTCATTGACACGCCCCCTGTCTCAGTGTGACATCATCAACGGCGATCTGCCCTCGTCGTCCTCTCCGCCGCTCAGCCTTCAACAACACCTACACACACACACACACACACACCTGTCGTCAACAAAAACACAAACACACACAGTATTAATTAGTGTGTTAATGTGCGTCTCACCTTGTCCACAGAGTGCGTCGTCAAAGTAACCCGTGTCTGTCTCCAACCGTGTCCTCCCGTCCTGCTCCAGAGGGCGGAGCCATACCTGCAAACAGCCAATCAGGATCAAGCATGTGAAACCTTATGTCCACGTGTGTACGTTTCATAACGTGACGTGTGATTGGCCGTGGTACCTTTGCTCTCGTCCCTTTTTCCTGACGAACAGCTGCAGCACACCCTCATGATGGCCCGTCAGCCAATGGGAGAAGGAGAAGCACAGGTCGCCTTGGCTCCAGGGTGGGACTATTTGGACGGCCAGTCGAGCGCCGCGGGTACTCCTTTGTCCAGCCTTTAGCTCAGGGACGGACAGGTACCGCCCATCTGAGAGGGGAAAGTGATTGTGGGGTGTTAAAAAAAATAAATGTATATGCATCATGTCGTTTAGTTATAGTATAGTGTACCATGTCGGAAATAATTTGACCATGTTTTTTATGACTTATTTGGACTCACGACATTCAGACTTTGATTGACTTTGATTTGTCGATTTTACCACTTTTTTTTCGACATGCCTATAGTATGACTTTTTTTTCCCCCCCGAAAATTTGACCATGGCTTTTTATGCCCGTTTTAGACTCACTACACTCAGACTTTGATTGACACGCGATATACAAGCATATGTTATGACTTTTAAATCATTTTTACGACATTTTATCAATTTTGTCGATTTTGCACTTTTTTTTCGACATGCCTATAGTATGACTTTTTTTTTTTCTTGGAAAATTTCACCATGGCTTTTTATGCCTGTTTTGGACTCACTACACTCAGACTTGGCACGACAAATGATACGAGCGATTTTAATGACTTTTTAATATTTTTTACGAATTTATTTTGATTGACTTTTTCGTGAATTTTCGACATGCTATAGTATGACTTTTTTTTTCCCCCGAAAAATTTGACCATGGCTTTTTATGCCTGTTTTGGACTCGCTACACTCAGACTTGGAGCAACTTTTATGAGTTTTTAATATTTTTTAATAATTTTTTAGGAATTAATTTTGACTGACTTTTACGACATGCAATACCATGACTTATTTTCCGATATGCTGTACGACGACTTTTTTTCAAAGATGCTGTACGACAACTTTTCCCGAGATGCTGATGCATGGATTTGCTGAGGCATGTCTGTAAAGGCGGGTCCACAACGCACCGACTGCCCGACTCGCGTCGGTAAATGAAGTCGGGCTACGTAATATGGCCGACTCGAATGGCGGATTACACATTTGAATCGGCTGAAATGAACGCCGACGTGGGCCGATTCGAGCGACCACACCAAGGAGACTCATGTCACGGACGCCGACTCTCTCAAAGACGCCGATTTTCGGTCCGGTGTGGACCCGCCATAAAGAAGATTTGTCCCAAAGTCCTCCTGAATGTTGTGCAGCTAAGCCAAAGAAGGTTTGACCCGTTAATAAGTCCAGGGTTCACTTACTTCTTCCAGCACCAATATAAATGTTAAATGGCTGTGTTCAATAAAGATGTGAAATGCTCTAATTATTTGTGTGGTATAAGTTATGCATATTGTGTCTGCCTATACTTATATTAAAAAGTCATAAAAATCGCTCGTATCGCTTGTCGCGCCAAGTCTGAGTGTAGCGAGTATAAAACAGGCATAAAAAGCCATGGTCAAATTTTCGGGGGGGAAAAAAAAAGTCATACTATAGCATGTCGAAAAAAAAGGGGAAAATCGACAAAATTGATAAAATGTTGTAAAAATGATTTAAAAGTCATAACATATGCTTGTATATCGCGTGTCAATCAAAGTCTGAGTGTAGTGAGTCTAAAACAGGCATAAAAAGCCATGGTCAAATTTTTCAGGAAAAAAAAAAGTCATACTATAGCATGTCGAAAATTCACGAAAAAGTCAATCAAAATAAATTCGTAAAAAATATTAAAAAGTCATAAAAAACGCTCGTATCATTTGTCGCGCCAAGTCTGAGTGTAGTGAGTCCAAAACAGGCATAAAAAGCCATGGTGAAATTTTCGGGGGGGGAAAAAAAAGTCATACTATAGCATGTCGAAAATTCACAAAAAGTTCAGTCAAAATAAAGTCGTAAAAAATATTAAAAAGTCATAAAAATCGCTCGTATTGCTTGTCGCGCCAAGTCTGAGTGTAGCGAGTATAAAACCGGCATAAAAAGCCATGGTCAAATTTTCGGGAAAAAAAAAAAGTAATACTATAGCATGTCGAAAATTCACGAAAAAGTCAGTCAAAATAAATTCGTAAAAAATATAAAAAAGTCATAAAAATCGCTCGTATTGCTTGTCGCGCCAAGTCTGAATGTAGCGAGTATAAAACAGGCATAAAAAGCCATGGTCAAATTTTCGGGGGGGGGAAAAAAAAAGTCATACTATAGCATGTCGAAAATTCACAAAAAGGTCAGTCAAAATAAAGTCGTAAAAAATATTAAAAAGTCATAAAAATCGCTCGTATTGCTTGTCGCGCCAAGTCTGAGTGTAGCGAGTATAAAACCGGCATAAAAAGCCATGGTCAAATTTTCGGGGAAAAAAAAAAAGTAATACTATAGCATGTCGAAAAAAAAGTGGAAAATCGACAAAATTGATAAAATGTTGTAAAAATGATTTAAAAGTCATAACATATGCTTGTATATCGCGTGTCAATCAAAGTCTGAGTGTAGTGAGTCTAAAACGGGCATAAAAAGCCATGGTCAAATTTTTCAGGAAAAAAAAAAGTCATACTATAGCATGTCGAAAATTCACGAAAAAGTCAGTCAAAATAAATTCGTAAAAAATATTAAAAAGTCATAAAAATCGCTCGTATTGCTTGTCGCGCCAAGTCTGAGTGTAGCGAGTATAAAACAGGCATAAAAAGCCATGGTCAAATTTTCGGGGGGGAAAAAAAAGTCATACTATAGCATGTCGAAAATTCACGAAAAAGTCAATCAAAATAAATTCGTAAAAAATATAAAAAGTCATAAAAACCGCTCGTATCATTTGTCGCGCCAAGTCTGAGTGTAGTGAGTCCAAAACAGGCATAAAAAGCCATGGTCAAATTTTCGGGGGGGAAAAAAAAGTTATACTATAGCATGTCGAAAATTCACGAAAAAGTCAGTCAAAATAAATTCGTAAAAAATATAAAAAAGTCATAAAAATCGCTCGTATTGCTTGTCGCGCCAAGTCTGAATGTAGCGAGTATAAAACAGGCATAAAAAGCCATGGTCAAATTTTCGGGGGGGGAAAAAAAAAGTCATACTATAGCATGTCGAAAATTCACAAAAAGGTCAGTCAAAATAAAGTCGTAAAAAATATTAAAAAGTCATAAAAATCGCTCGTATTGCTTGTCGCGCCAAGTCTGAGTGTAGTGAGTCTAAAACGGGCATAAAAAGCCATGGTCAAATTTTTCATGAAAAAAAAGTCATACTATAGCATGTCGAAAATTCATGAAAAAGTCAGTCAAAATAAAGTCGTAAAAAATATTAAAAAGTCATAAAAATCGCTCGTATTGCTTGTCGCGCCAAGTCTGAGTGTAGTGAATCCAAAACGGGCATAAAAAGCCATGGTCAAATTTTTCAGGAAAAAAAAAGTCATACTATAGCATGTCGAAAATTCACGAAAAAGTCAGTCAAAATAAATTCGTAAAAAATATTAAAAAGTCATAAAAATCGCTCGTATTGCTTGTCGCGCCAAGTCTGAGTGTAGCGAGTATAAAACAGGCATAAAAAGCCATGGTCAAATTTTCGGGGGGGAAAAAAAAGTCATACTATAGCATGTCGAAAATTCACGAAAAAGTCAGTCAAAATAAATTCGTAAAAAATATTAAAAAGTCATAAAAATCGCTCGTATTGCTTGTCGCGCCAAGTCTGAGTGTAGTGAATCCAAAACAGGCATAAATAGCCATGGTCAAATTTTCGGGGGGGAAAAAAAAAGTCATACTATATAGCAATGACGAAAATTCACAAAAAGGTCAGTCAAAATAAAGTAAAAAATATTAAAAAGTCATAAAAATCGCTCGTATCATTTGTCACGCCAAGTCTGAGTGTAGTGAGTCCAAAACAGGCATAAAAAGCCATGGTGAAATTTTTCAGGAAAAAAAAAAAGTCATACTATAGCATGTCGAAAATTCACGAAAAAGTCAGTCAAAATAAATTCGTAAAAAATATTAAAAAGTCATAAAAATCGCTCGTATTGCTTGTCGCGCCAAGTCTGAGTGTAGTGAGTATAAAACAGGCATAAAAAGCCATGGTCAAATTTTCGAGGGGAAAAAAAAAGTCATACATGTCAAGTCAAGTCAAAGTCAAGCATGTCGAAAAAAAAGTGGAAAATCGACAAAATTGATAAAATGTTGTAAAAATGATTTAAAAGTCATAACATATGCTTGTATATCGCGTATCAATCAAAGTCTGAGTGTACTGAGTCCAGATAAGTCATGAAAAGGAAAGCCATCGCTTGCAGGTGGTGTAGTGGTTAGAGTGTATGCCATGTACCCACGTATACAGATATGCAGATGACACCGGTTTGAATCCCAGCTAGAGGTTCTTTGCTGCATGTCACATCCCCCTCTCTCTCCCATGTTTTCTCTCTGTCCACTGCTAAAATGATTTAAAAGTCATAACATATGCTTGTATATCCATCCATCCATCCATTTTCTACCACTTATCCTGTATTTAGGGTCACGGGGGGGCTGGAGCCAATCCCAGCTGTCATTGGGCGAAGGCAGGGTACACTCTGGACAGGACGCCAGTCTATCGCAGGGCCGACATGTAGAGACAGACAACCATTCACGCTCACATTCACACCTATGGGCAATTTAGAGTCACCAATTAACCTATCCCCATCTTGCATGTCTTTGGACTGTGGGAGGAAGCCGGAGAACCCGGAGAAAACCCACGCTTACATGGGGAGAACATGCAAACTCCACACAGAAGGAACCCGGGCCGACCCGGGAATCGAACCCAGGACCCTCTTGCTGTGAGGCGAGAGTGCTACCCACTACACCACCGTGCAGCCCCCTGCTTGTATATCGCGTGTCAAAAAAATTCCCTGAAAGTCATGTCGAAAAAAAAGTGATAAATCGACAAAATTCATAAAATGTTGTAAAAATGGTGTAAAAGTCTTAACGTGCTTGTATATCACGTGTCAATCAAAGTCTGAGTGTAGTGAGTGCAAATAAGTCATGAAAAGGGTGTGCCATTGCTTGCAGGTGGTGTAGTGGTTAGAGTGCATGCCATGTACCCACGTATACAGATATGCAGATGACACCGGTTTGAATCCCGGCTGGAGGTTCTATGCTGCATGTCACACCCCCCTATCTCTCCCATGTTTCCTCTCTGTCCACTGCTAAATAAAAAGGTGTCTATGCAAGAAAATCACCTTTAAAAAAAAGCAGCCTTAGTCATACTTTTCAAAAAAGTCATGTCGAAAATTCACAAAAAGGTCTGGCAAAATAAATTCGTAAAAAATATTAAAAAGTTATAAAAATCGCTTGTATCGCTTGTCGCGCCAAATCTTAGTGTATTGAGTCCAAAACAGGCATAAAAAGCCATATTCAAATTTTTCAGGGGAAAAAAAAGTCATACTATATAGCATGTCGAAAAAAAAGTGATAAATCAACAAAATTGATAAAATGTTGTAAAAATGATTTAAAAGTCATAACATATGCTTGTATATCGCATGTCAATCAAAGTCTGAGTGTAGTGAGTCCAGATAAGTCATGAAAAGGGTGTGCCATTGCTTGCAGGTGGTGTAGTGGTTAGAGTGCATGCCATGTACCCACGTATACAGATATGCAGATGACACCGGTTCAAATCCCAGCTAGAGGTTCTTTGCTGCATGTCACATCCCCCTATCTCCCCCATGTTTCCTCTCTGTCCACTGCTAAATAAAAAGGTGTCTATGCAAGAAAATCACCTTTAAAAAAAAGCAGCCTTAGTCATACTTTTCGAAAAAGTCATGTCGAAAATTCATGAAAAAGTCAGTCAAAATAAATTCGTAAAAATTATTTAAAAGTCATAAAAATCGCTCGTATCGCTTGACGCACCAAGTCTGAGTGTAGTGAGAAAATCGACAAAATTGATCAAATGTTGTAAAAATGATTTAAAAGTCATAACATATGCTTGTATATCGTGTGTCAATCAAAGTCTGAGTGTAGTGAGTCCAAAACAGTCATAAAAAGGCTTAGTCATGGCTTGCAGGTGGCCAGTGGTTAGAGTGCATGCCATTTACCCATGTAAACATATATGTGTTTACATGGGTAAATGTAAACACATATCCACCCCTAAATTAAAAGGTGTCTTTGCAAGAAAATCACCTTAAGAAAAAAAAAACCTTCATATTTTCCTAAAATAGTCAGTCAAAATAAATTAAAAATAAATTCGTAAAAAATATTAAAAAGTCATAAAAATCGCTCGTATCATTTGTCGCGCCAAGTCTGAGTGTAGTGAGTCCAAAACAGGCATAAAAAGCCATGGTCAAATTTTTCGGGAAAAAAAAAAGTCATACTATAGCATGTCGAAAATTCACGAAAAAGTCAGTCAAAATAAATTCGTAAAAAATATTAAAAAGTCACAAAAATCGCTCGTATCGCTTGTCGCGCCAAGTCTGAGTGTAGCGAGTATAAAACAGGCATAAAAAGACATGGTCAAATAAAAAAGAAAAAGTCATACTATAGCATGTGTTTTACCTGCAGAGCTGTGAACCGTTTCCCAGTGTACATCTCCTTCTCGTTCCGACATCCAATCACACACTCCGTGATCAAAGGTACAACGGAGCACGCCGACCTCTACAAAACACACACACACACACACACAAAATAAAATCAATAAATCCTGGCTGTAAAACAAGTTAATAATGGTAAAAACAAGTGTGATGTCATGAAACAGGAAGTCACCAGGGTCGTCTCTGGCGTCCTCGGCGGTGTTTCCCAGCTCCACATCAAACTCCCACACCTGGTTGAGACCGGGACGCCGAGGGACTGCAGCGCACACACACACACACACACACATATAAATCAAACTACCGAGATCTTTCTTAATGGGTTCATGATAATACAACGAGATGAAAAGATATTTATAAGCAGAAGAATTGACAAATTTATTGATTAATCATTCATCAAAATCATCACAGATAATTTTGTTTGTTCAAGTCATCAAGTGATTGTTTCAGCTCAAATGACACTATTGATTACACTAATCAACCAGCTGTGTGTGTGTGTGTGTGTGTGCTCACTGTGCACGTCTCCTCTCTGTCTATGAGTCACGTCCTTATTGATCCAGTTGCTCATTGTTGTTGCTACCGCTGTAGTACTAGTGGTAGTAGATGGAGTAGTACTAGTGGTAGTACTAGTAGTAGTAGTTGGAGGAAGAGTAGTAGTACGAGAGGTAGTTGGAGGAGGAAGAGTAGTAGTACTAGTAGTAGTTGGAGGAAGAGTAGTTGTACTAGTCGTAGTTGGAGGAAGAGTAGTAGTAGTAGTTGGAGGAAGAGTAGTAGTACTAGTCGTAGTTGGAGGAAGAGTAGTAGTAGTAGTAGTAGTTGGAGGAAGAGTAGTAGTAGTTGGAGGAAGAGTAGTAGTACTAGTAGTAGTTGGAAGAAGAGTAGTAGTACTTGTCGTAGTTGAAGGAAGAGTAGTAGTACTTGTAGTAGTTGGAGGAAGAGTAGTAGTACTTGTAGTAGTTGGAGGAAGAGTAGTAGTACTAGTAGTAGTTGGAGGAAGAGTAGTAGTACTTGTAGTAGTTGGAGGAAGAGTAGTAGTAGTAGTAGTAGTTGGAGGAAGAGTAGTAGTACTAGTAGTAGTTGGAGGAAGAGTAGTAGTACTTGTAGTAGTTGGAGGAAGAGTAGTAGTACTAGTAGTAGTTGGAGGAAGTGTAGTAGTAGTAGTAGTAGTAGTAGTTGGAGGAAGAGTAGTAGTAGTAGTCATAGTTGGAGGAAGAGTAGTAGTAGTAGTAGTAGTAGTTGGAAGAAGAGTAGTAGTACTTGTAGTAGTTGGAGGAAGAGTAGTAGTAGTAGTTGGAGGAAGTGTAGTAGTAGTAGTAGTTGGAGGAAGAGTAGTAGTAGTAGTCATAGTTGGAGGAAGAGTAGTAGTAGTAGTAGTAGTAGTTGGAGGAAGAGTAGTAGTACTAGTAGTAGTTGGAGGAGTAGTACTAGTAGTAATAGTAGTAGTGAGAGGAGGAGGAGTAGTAGCAGCGGTGGTGGTGGTGCTGATGGGAGTTGTAGTCCTTGCAGGTGTTGTTGGACTTGTAGTTCTCGGCCTCGGTGGCTCCAGAGACACCTTCAGGACAGCTGGGAGAAACCAGACACACGCTAAGACCTTTCAGTTGATCACATGGACGACGAGGTGGATCAATAAAATCCAGACATAATCAATAAGTGATCGTTGATATTAAACACGTTACCTTTACAGCCGCCATCTTTACAGCCACACTTATGAGAGGACGGATTCAGAGAACAGAACGGCCGAGGGTCCTTATCTGGCAACGCAGACGCACATTATACCTTATTATTATTATAATAATATATTATTATAATAATATAATATTATTATAATAAAAAATAATAATAACATAATATTATTATTTTTATTATTATAATTATATTATTATAATTATTATTATTTTACTATTATAATAGTAATATTCTTATTATCGTTATATTATAATAATATGATCATTATTCTTAAAAATAATAATAAGCTGAGACTCGGTCCCGGTCCGTCCCGGTCTAGTCCCGGTCTTTCCCCGTCCGTCCCGGTATAGTCCCGGTCTGTCCTGGTCTGTCCCGGTCTAGTCCCATTCTTTCCCCGTCCGTCCCGGTCTAGTCCCAGTCTTTCCCCATCCGTCCCGGTCTGTCCTGGTCTGTCCCGGTCTAGTCCCGGTCTTTCCCCGTCCGTCCCGGTCTAGTCCCGGACTAGTCCCAGTCTCGGTTCCAGTCCAGTCCCGGTCTTTCCCCGTCCGTCCCGGTCTAGTCCCGGTCTAGTCCCAGTCCAGTCCAGTGCAGCGTCCCGCGGTCCTCACCAATGCAGGCGTAGCGTCCGTTGACGTACGTGAGTTTGAAACCGAGGTGACATTTACACAGGAAGCTCCCAAACGTGTTCACACACTTCCTGCGACGAGGACACACACCTCGGCGGGACACACACTCGTCGATGTCTGGGGGGGAGAGAGAGAGAGAGCGAGGGGATGAACTTCCTGTCAAGTCGGCGTTTTCATCGTCCAGCAGCTCAGAGACACAGACTGACCGATGCAGGTGCGCCGGTCCGGTCCCAGCCGTAACCCCGGCGACGGACAGGTGCATCGGACAGCCCCCTTGATGACCTCACAGCCGTACTGACAGTTGGCATGGTAACAGGTTCGAGCATCTGTGGGCACAAACATGTTTTATGTTTTCAAAGTCAAACACACGTTTCTCTACGTTCTCCGAAGCTCGTAAGGAAACACGAAACTGTGAGGTTGTAAAAAAAACCGAGCCGGATCGGAGTCTCGTGACCCGTCGGCGGTTTGGAATCGGTTTGCCGGCGTGACGAGTGATGAATGTGTGACCAAAGCAAACATCACAGATTCCCATCGCTGCTGCTCGCCGCAAATAGTTGTGATGCCAAATATTCTACGGATTCATTTTCTTCTCCTCTTATTCTGAGACAAGAAGAAGAAGAACCTTATCTTAGCGTATCTTGTCTTAGCGTATCTTATATTATCTGAGTGTATCTTATATTATCTTAGTGTATCTTATATTATCTTAGTGTATCTTATATTATCTTGGCGTATCTTATCTTAGCGTATCTTATATTATCTTAGTGTCTCTTATATTATCTTAGTGTATCTTATCTTATCTTAGCGTATCTTATATTATCTTAGCGTATCTTATCTTAGTGTATGGTAGCTTAGCGTATCTTATCTTAGCGTCTCTTATATTATCTTAGCGTCTCTTATATTATCTTAGCGTATCTTATATTATCTTAGCGTATCTTATCTTAGCGTATCTTATATTATCTTAGCGTATCTTATCTTAGTGTATGGTAGCTTAGCGTATCTTATCTTAGCGTCTCTTATATTATCTTAGCGTCTCTTATATTATCTTAGCGTATCTTATATTATCTTAGCGTATCTTATATTATCTTAGCGTATCTTATCTTAGCGTATCTTATATTATCTTAGCGTCTCTTATATTATCTTAGCGTATCTTATATTATCTTAGCGTATCTTATATTATCTTAGCGTATCTTATCTTAGCCTATCTTATATTATCTTAGCGTATCTTATCTTAGTGTATGGTAGCTTAGCGGTATCTTATCTTAGCGTCTCTTATATTATCTTAGCGTCTCTTATATTATCTTAGCGTATCTTATATTATCTTAGCGTATCTTATCTTAGCGTATCTTATATTATCTTAGCGTATCTTATCTTAGCGTATCTTATATTATCTTAGCGTATCTTAGCGTATCTTATATTATCTTAGCGTATCTTAGCGTATCTTATCTTAGCGTATCTTATCTTAGTGTATGGTAGCTTAGCGTAGCTGCCCTCCGTGTGTGTGGACTCACTCCTGCAGCTGCCGTCCGGCTGCGCCGCGTATCCGTCCAGACAGTAACACTTGTAGCTTCCCAGCGTGTTCATGCAGCGATGCTTACAGGGCCGAGGCTTCTCACCACACTCATTCAGATCTGAGACACACACACACGCACGCACACACACACACGCACA
>NC_139934.1:1897610-1925110 GCF_963514095.1 Eutrigla gurnardus | reverse complement strand
ATTAAAAAAGATATCAGTGTGGTAACAACCTTTGACCACCAGAGGGCAGTGAAGATCACCGTCAGTCTCTCTCTAGTGTCGTCTACCTCTCTCGACCACATCCTCCCCTCTTCTCATCACTGTCCTGGACTCAGAGGCAGCAGATGTCTCCCTGTCTCCCGTCTGTCTCTCTGTCTACCTGTCTCTCTGTCTACCTGTCTGTCCATCAGCAGCAGCATGAAGAACAGATTTTGGTTTCTCCTCTGGGTAAGACGGCTCGTTAATCAATTAAAAGTGGGACCTTAACGATCAGATAAGCTGTGATTTAACACAAATGATCTTGACTGTGATGAACTGGCTGTTTTTTATTTGTTTAAACCATCACATGAACACTGATTTAATTGTAATCTGAAGGGAAATTAATGTGTGGGGGATTATTTCTGCTTGAGTCTAGAAATAAAAAATAACTCCAGGGATTCTGATTTTAAAAATCCTGCTCAGTGTTACCTTTTTTTTTGTGAATCCGCATGTTTGCTTTATTTTATTTTTGGACCCTGAAAACATTAAATGTGATTTAAAATACTTGAAATGCATCTTAGTAGCTCCCTCTCCTTTCTTTATTGCTGAATTCTTATAACACTGGTCAGAGTCGGGATGAAGTCCAGAGTTTGTGTGCGATCCTGTTGGAGCTGGATCATGAGTCAGCGGTTCTTTGTTTCCAGGTGTTTGTTTGTGGCGTCGGTCCGACGTGCTGCTGGCACGACCTGGACAACAGCGAGTACGACTGCTGGCCTCTGGACCAACCCAACGAATACAACATGATGGACTGTGGAGGTGAGAACCGAATCAGAGAGGAGACTTTATTATATGTGGTCACGATTAAAGGTTACGCTCCTACGTGAAGGTTAACACTTTAAAAAGGCAGGTTTCCTAATGGAGTCTGGTGAACAGATGCTGAATCCTCGTGTGGCTCACACTCATGTTCCTACACCCTGTAGTTCATTTCCACTCAACCCCACACAGAAATGTATACTCACCA
Organism: Eutrigla gurnardus; assembly: GCF_963514095.1. Classification (NCBI taxonomy): domain Eukaryota; kingdom Metazoa; phylum Chordata; class Actinopteri; order Perciformes; family Triglidae; genus Eutrigla; species Eutrigla gurnardus. The sequence continues at coordinate 1,924,092 of NC_139934.1, read as the reverse complement.
AATGTGGATCCATCCGCCGCTGAAAGTAGTCCCCAACTGTTTCCTCCTGTTTGTTGGATAAAAAACGACAGTGAATTACTGATGAAACTATATATTTGTGTTTTTATACAACAGTATTTAGAGACCCTTGAACTGTCGGCCGATTTGAACTCTGACCCGTAATGTTGGTCTCTCTCTCTCTCTCTCTCTTTCTCTGTTGTCTCTCGCCCAGGTCTGGAGATGGCCTGGCTGGTCCGTCCTCCAGAGACGGTGAAGAGCGGCGATGTCTTCACCGTCACGTACTCGGTGACGGCCAGAGACTCGTTCTACCGCTGGGCCGTCCAGAACCACGTCTTCACACACAGGTCAATACATAAAACCAAAGCTACACTCTACTGGGACCCGAACCCGAGACCTCGTCCTGGTCTGAACCGGTGTGTGTGTGTTTTCAGCTCCATAATAAACGCTGACGCGGCTCGGAGGTTTTGCGAACAACTCGACTGTCCGGCCAACTGGAACGACGCCGACGGAGAAAACTGCTGCATTCACCACGCCAACATCCACTCCTGCCCACTGGGACACATGGTGATGCTAATGCTAATGCTAAGCTAATGCTAAGCTAATGCTAATGGACGGATAACAGATTAAAGCACACTTTTAATTATTTAAATCACCAATAGAAGCAATGAAATCTGGTCTGTTAGCTTCTTCTCTTATTTTGAATGTATTTTTTAAAATCAATAATTGATAAGAAACACGCCTTTTCTAAAATACAAGAGGCTCAAATGTAATTTATTAAAGATTTATGTACGTAGCGCATGTATTTTAAAATTCGGCATATTTTCATCACTAGCAGGTTAGTATTTATTTAGAAATGAAATCAACCAACTTTCAGACGGAGAGCATCTGTGGTCCCTGGATCCCCGACGATGGGAAGATCTTCACTCACACCATCTCCACCTCGGGGAAGATGACCCAGACCAACTGGACCGCCAAGGTAACAGGACCACGTGTCCGGTCCCGATTCCCCCTCCAGGCTGGAAATAGCTGCTTTCACATTAAACTCCGCCCCTGCAGGTGGTGCTGGTCCACGCCGGCTTGACCTCGCTCATCGCCCACATACGAGTCGGTCGCATGCAGGTCGCCCTCGAGGCCAAGAGCACCGTGCAGCCGGCTGTCGGTAGGTGGTCTACGTGGACCCCATCAGTATGAGAGACCATTATCTCTGGGTACCCACATCACGGTAGTCTCTCTTCTCTCCCCTCTAAGTGTGCGGCGATGGCGTCTGTGAGGAGGCGGAGCTTTGTTCCAGCTGTCCAGCCGACTGCGGCGAATGCCCCATGACCCCGACCACCAAGCTGGCCATCGGCCTGCCGCTCAGCCTGCTCTGCCTCTGCATCACGCTGACCGCCGTGGTGAGACCGCCACCTCAACATCCTGGCAAACGCTGGAAAATCACAAATAACACAGTAACAATCCCTGAATGTGTCCCTGTAGTGGCTGCGGTACCAGAAACAGAGGTTTCTGTGGGACGAGAGCTGGATCATCGACTTCGCCAAGATCAAACAAGGTACTCCGGGTTCCTCCACCTTCTCCAAACTCACATTCAAGCACTTTCCAAGCATTTCCAGGTGCATGTCCATGCTTTTCCAGCCCCTTCCAGCTGTGGTAAACTCCATATTTGTATCAATCCAATGGTCAGTATTCAGTCTACTTATTCTCTCACTTGTTCATCACATTAAATGAGATGTTATTGTCCTCTAAACAACCAACATGATGTTTGGAGACAGCTTTTTACAGAAGGACCACAAATGAAAGGAAAACTAATTCCACTAACAGATCCACAGAAATATAATCACCAACTATCTTCATCATCTGTTCATCATCAAAAGTCATTTTTCATAAAGAAATGTCAGAAAATGCTGTTTTCAGTCCCTCAAATATGGAGATCTTCTTTTCTCTGTTCTATCATAGATGTCATCACATACAACACACATTTCAAGACCTTTATTCCAAGCACTTTTCAAACCTTGAAAACAACACACTAAAACTCAAGTTTTTTTTCAAGGACTTCCAGCACCCGTACCAGCCCTGTGCACTGAAACAGATCTGGAAGTCATCCGGTCTGAATAGGTCCCGGACTTAGACTGGCTCAAACTTGCCTGTACAGGTCCAGAGTGGGTCCGGGTGGCAGTAAGTTGCCCCCCCCACTACCACCACCACCTTTCTCTCTTTGTCTCCACAGACCAGGAGGCTCGTATGACGATGGGCAGCATCATGAGCATCCCGGTGGGAAACAGCGACAGCAACACCAGCTGTGTGACGGCTCTCAGCTGCTACACGGGACAACCGGGGAACCGGAGAACCTTGTTCACCTGCACCGGCATCTAGTACGCTCACCTGCTCTACCTGTCCGTTTACTTAAACCTGAATCAGTCCAACTAGTCCACCGCTGCTGGGAAAAAAGACGCAAATGATCTAAATCTGACGTGTCTCTTCAACCAATGCCCTTCTCACCTGTGGGGTTCCTCAAGGCTCCATTTTGGGTCCTATCATGTTTTTGGTGTACTTGCAAAAAAACGTAATAATAATTACAATATAAATAAATAATATTTTTCTTCTCCAGCGACGGCAGGACGGTGGCCATCAAGAGGATTCAAACGAAGACTTTCTCTCTGTCCAAAACCATCAGACAGGAAGTCAAACAAGTCAGGTGACGCACACGCTCGCCATCCTTCCTCATCTAAAACGACGCTGGGATTTCAAATATCGCGTTTTGACTCTCTCTCTCTCTCTCTGTCGTTCTCTCCAGGGAGTTCGATCACCCCAACCTGTGCAAGTTTATCGGCGGGTGTGTTGAGGTGCCCAACGTTGCCATAGTGACAGAATACTGCCCAAAAGGAAGCCTTAACGACGTCCTTCTTAACGAGGAGATCCCGCTGAACTGGGGCTTCAGGTTCTATTATTTCACCGTGTTTTATTATTTTTTTGTCGTCATCACTTCAACAAGGAAGCATAAATAAATAAATAAATAACTGTCAGTTTTACACACTCCAGGTTTTCGTTTGCCACCGACATCGCCAGAGCGATGTCATACCTGCACCAACACCGGGTCTGTCACGGCCGACTCAAGTCTTTGAACTGTGTGTTGGACGACCGCTGGGTCTGCAAGATAACAGGTGTTATATTAAGTGTTTGAAGCATATTTTTGATGATAATCGGGTAAATATCATAAATAATTTTGGCTGTGATAATCGTGACATGAAATGTTCACATTGTCCCATTTTTTTAAAGAGAATGTAGAACAAGGCTGATTACAGCAGATTAAAAAAAGATCCCGGACACTGATTGGATACTGATTGTATTTCCTGTCAGATTACGGGTTGAGGACATATCGCCGTGACGATGGCGTGGAGCCTCTGTCCACCTATCAGCAGAGACTCCAGGAGGTTTACATGCCGCCCGAGTTTCACAACTCTAACATGGAGCCGACGCTGGCTGGAGACGTGTTCGGGTAAACGACGATAGTAGCTCACATTAGTCCAGAGTCCAGCCCCAACCCTAACCCTAGCAACAACCCTAAACCTAAACCTAACCCAACCCTAAATGATAACCTCTGTATGTTTTCCCAGTTACTCCATCATTCTGCTGGAGATCGCCACTCGCAGCGACCCCGTCCCAGTAAGTCACAGTAAGATTGGTTACTTATGAGATATGATACTGATCTCCTCGCTCAGGACAAATACATAAGAATATGTAAATACGTTGCAGGCAGAGTCTAGTCTGGAGAGTGCGTGGTGTCCTCCTCTACCAGAGCTGATCTCCAGTAAAGCCGACAGCACCTGCCCCTGTCCTGCCGACTACGTGGAGGTGAGTACCATTATCGCATTTTAACCTTTTATCGTAGTTTTGATTTTTGAGCTTGCATTTGATTGGTTGCATATTTGCTTTGAAAGCAGTAAATTATAACTCTTTTAAATGGTATGTAAAGTGTATATGTTACTTCTTTTTTTTCTTTTTTTACAATAAAAAATCTCTTACCTTGGTCGTCTTTTTGTCCTGCATGTGTTTCCGTAGCTGATCCGGCGATGTCGCTCACATAACCCCGCCCACCGCCCCACCTTCGAACAAATCAGGAAGTTTGTTCACCGGATCAACCCGATCAAAGTCAGCCCCGTGGACATGATGATGAACCTGGTAACAACCTGCGTCCCACACACAAGAATACAGATTCACTGTATTATATATATATATATATATATATATATATATATATATATATATATATATATATATATATATATATATATATATATATATATATGTGTGTATATATGTGTATATGTGTATATATATATAACCGTGTGTTTCAGATGGAGAAGTACAGCAAACACCTGGAGGTGCTGGTGGCCGAGCGGACTCAGGATCTGATGCACGAGAAACAGAAAACAGACAGGCTGCTTTACAGTAGGGACATACACACCTGTCCACCACCTGTCCACCACCTGTCCATCACCTGTCCACCACCTGTCCATCACCTGTCCACCACCTGTCCATCACCTGTCCATCACCTGTCCATCACCTGTCCACCACCTGTCCATCACCTGTCCATCACCTGTCCATCACCTGTTCATCACCTGATCATCACCTGATCATCACCTGTCCACCACCTGTCCATCACCTGTCCACCACCTGTCCATCACCTGTCCACCACCTGTCCACTACCTGTCCATCACCTGTCCATCACCTGTCCACCACCTGTCCACTACCTGTCCACCACCTGTTCATCACCTGTCCATCACCTGATCATCACCTGTCCACCACCTGTCCACCACCTGTTCATCACCTGTCCACCACCTGTCCACCACCTGTCCATCACCTGTCCACCACCTGTCCACCACCTGTCCACTACCTGTCCATCACCTGTCCACTACCTGTCCATCACCTGTCCACTACCTGTCCACCACCTGTCCACCACCTGTTCATCACCTGTTCACCACCTGTCCACCACCTGTCCACCACCTGTCCACTACCTGTCCATCACCTGTCCACTACCTGTCCATCACCTGTCCATCACCTGTCCACTACCTGTCCATCACCTGTCCACCACCTGTCCACTACCTGTCCACCACCTGTCCACCACCTGTCCACCACCTGTCCATCACCTGTCCATCACCTGTCCACCACCTGTCCACCACCTGTCCATCACCTGTCCACTACCTGTCCATCACCTGTCCACCACCTGTCCACCACCTGTCCATCACCTGTCTACCACCTGTCCATCACCTGTCCATCACCTGTCCACCACCTGTCCACCACCTGTCCATCACCTGTCCACCACCTGTCCATCACCTGTCCACCACCTGTCCACCACCTGTCCATCACCTGTCCACCACCTGTCCACTACCTGTCCATCACCTGTCCACCACCTGTCCATCACCTGTCCACCACCTGTCCACCACCTGTCCATCACCTGTCCACATCCTGTCCATCACCTGTCCATCACCTGTCCACCACCTGTCCACCACCTGTCCACTACCTGTCCATCACCTGTCCACCACCTGCCCACCACCTGTCCATCACCTGTCTACCACCTGTCCATCACCTGTCCATCACCTGTCCACCACCTGTCCATCACCTGTCCACCACCTGTCCATCACCTGTCCACCACCTGTCCACCACCTGTCCATCACCTGTCAACCACCTGTCCATCACCTGTCCACCACCTGTCCACCACCTGTCCATCACCTGTCCACTACCTGTCCATCACCTGTCCACCACCTGTCCATCACCTGTCCATCACCTGTCCACCACCTGTCCACTACCTGTCCACCACCTGTCCACCACCTGTCCATCACCTGTCCATCAGCCAGTTTGGTTACTCGTGTTGTTTCAGTCCCACTCAGAAGTTAAAAATAACTTACATGTTAATAATATTAATGGTAAAGATTTCTACATATGCAGATGATGCAGTTCTTTATACAGCAGCGCTCCAAAAAAACGTAGTTGCCGTCTTTACAATTAAAAATCAAATCTTTTCTCAATCTTTCTCGATTCAGCACAGTTCGTAGAAAAAGGCAGATCATAATCATATTCATACATCGTGATGTTTGTGAGGAAACTTCCTGTTTATGTGTTTGCGTGTCTGTTACAGGTATGCTTCCTAAACAGGTAGCGGACGACCTGCGGCAGGGGAAACCCATGCAGGCGCAGAGCTACGTCAGCGCCACCGTCTTCTTCAGGTAGGACAGACGGGACGGGCCGGCAGGCTCAACGGTGTAGTAAGAAAGTGTGTTTGTGGTGGAAGGAAGTAGCAAGAAAGTGCTTTTTAGTAGTGAAAGGTAAGAATGGCACTAGTAGTGGAAATATGTAGTAAGAAAGTGTGTTTTTGGTGGAAATATGTAGTAAGAAAGTGTATTTTTTGTGGAAGGATGTAGCAAGAAAGCACATTAGTAGTGAAAGACACTAGTAGTGGAAATATTCAGTAAGAAAGTGCGTGTGTGTGTGTGTGTGTGTGTGTGTGCACAGCGACATCGTGGGCTTCACACAGCTGTCGAGCAGCAGCACTCCGTACCAGGTCGTCGACTTCCTCAACAAGCTCTACACGACCTTCGATGACATCATCGACAACTACGACGTCTACAAGGTGGAAACCATCGGAGACGCCTGTGAGTGACACGAACACACCGTAACCGTGGGATACCTGATCCCCGTCACTAACGTTCCTCAAATGTTGTTGTGGGCCCCGTGGCGGCGTAGACATGGTGGTGTCCGGCATTCCCCAGGAGAACGGGATCCTGCACGCCGCCGAGATCGCCAGCATGGGTCTGGACCTGGTGGCGGTCTGTCGCACCTTCAGGATCCCCCACAAACCCAACACACAGCTGCAGATACGAGCCGGGATACACTCTGGTAAACAAACACACTCACTCACTCACTCACTCACTCACTCACATACACACACACACACACACACGTTCTTATGAACTAACGTCTCCGTAGGTCCGGTGGTCGCTGGCGTCGTCGGGACCAAGATGCCTCGTTACTGTCTGTTCGGAGACACGGTGAACACGGCGTCCAGGATGGAGTCCACCAGTCTGGGTAACACACACACACACACACACACATATACACACACACACATATACACACACACACACACACACACACACACATATACACACACACACATATACACACACACACACACACACACACACACACACACACACACACACACACACACACACACACACACACACACACACACACACACACACACACACACACACACACACCACATTAGTGGTAGAAACCTTTTCTACTTTTACTGAATATTTTGAATGCAGGACCTTTATCAGAGTATTTCCACTGTGGTATTAGTAGTTCTGCTGTGGTATTAGTACTTTTCCTGTGGTATTAGTAGTTCTGCTGTGGTATTAGTACTTTTCCTGTGGTATTAGTAGTTCTGCTGTGGTATTAGTACTTTTCCTGTGGTATTAGTACTTTTACTGAGGTATCGTTGCAGCGCTGAAGATTCAGTGCAGCTCCAGTGCGTTCTACCTGCTGGAGGAGATCGGCGGCTACCTGTTAGAGTGCAGAGGGATGATGCAGGTCAAGGTAAGCTGCTCACCACAGTCAGCACTGGGAGTACTGGGAGCACTGGGAGTACTAGGAGCTGCCCGGTAACACTCTGGACCGGTCCATCTCTAACAGGGCAAAGGGGACATGGTGACCTACTGGTTGGACGGGAAGAAGACGTCTGTCGTCTTCAAGGACCCCGACGCCAAGGCGACCAAACACGTCGCCGTGGAGACGGAGGCGGAGGAAGAACGGGCGCTGTACTCGTCCATGCCGGGCTTTCTGAACCACGACGTTCTGCTGGATCCGGCCTGATCCCCCAGAGACCTCCTCTGGGTCTTCGGATGTTTAATTATGTTTCTAATTGTTCCAGTGAAGCAAATAGTTTGAGTGTTTTATTTATACAGAAAGTGCTTTCTAGAAAACCATTTATATATATATATATATATATATATATATATATATATATATAAAATCATGAATACTTTTGCATAATTAATACTTTTAGTACATTTTACATTAAGTACCTTGTTGGATTTTGAATAGAGAACTTTTATTTGTAATGAGTTTTTTCACAATGTGGTATTAGTACTTCTACTTAAGTAAAGGATGTGAATTCTTCTCTCTGTTTGATTTCATGTCGGTTCCTCTGTGTTTCTGTTCTAACTAAATGTTTTATTGTGTGTTTAAGTCTGACGTTGTAGAACAACGTGTTTCCTCCTTTCACCCAGATTTAAAACATAACATGCATGTTGCTGGTTTTAGGCAGAACTCTGAATAAAGGGATTCTGTGTGAAATAAGGAGGTTCTCCGGCTGATGAATGTTTTCAGATCATTCAAACTCATTAACATCTCTGCTGGCAGCGCTGCGTTTATGAATATTCATGTGAGGCGTTGAGCAGATGGAAGACTTGAAGAGACGACAACAGAAGGAAGAAGAGTTTGTTGGACTTCTCTGGCTGATTATTCAGAAAACAGAACGATATTCAACTATACCCAATATGGTGATTATATATCTCATTATCACTAAAAGTCTGACAGACATCATTTTAAAGATTAAAAAAATACCTGAAATATCTAAATATATCTATTTCTAAAGATCTATAAAAAGATCTAAATGTATCTAAAAAAATTAAATACCTGAAAAATATTTAAAAAATAACTAAAAATGTCAAAAAATATCTAAAATGTAAAAACTTTCTTCAGTTAATATCTAAACAAATAATTTAAACATGTAAAAATATCTCAATTCTAAAAATATATAAGCCAACATGGCCGCTCCAGGCTTCCATAGATTTTTGTAATTTAATATTTATTTGCCTTCTTTATGTGATTTACAGAGTGTGTGTATGCTTGTTTTACTGGCCTTGTGGGGACATGGATCTGATTCGAGGGACGTTTTGGGGACTCACCTTTTCTTTTAGAGGAAAAAACAGGAAGAATTACTTGTCGTGAATAATTTTTGGATGAAGTAACCATGGTAACGATGGAGGTCGGTCTCCAGGGAAGTCAATGCAAGTCAACGTAATGTCCCCATAAGTCATGAAAACTAAAAATAAAATGACGTTACCTTTGTGATGTTACGTATCTAGAGTGCAAAGTGTGTGTGTGTGTGTGTGTGTGTGTGTGTGTGTGTGTGTGTTTGCGTGCGTGTGTGTGTGTGTGTGTGTGTTATGGGCTCATCTGCATGAGTGGTTGAATAGAGGCACAGCTGCAAAAGGCAGCTCGCTTGAGTGTTTGAATTAAAACCAAACCAGCTGATTTGTTCAGAAACATCCTCCTTAAATAATTTGATTTAATATTTCCGCACATCATAGTTTTGACACCGAGAAATCCAAATCAAATAAAAAATATAGTCTCAGCAGAAAGTAAGCATTATCATGTATTTACTTAGTTATCATTAAATACTATTTACTTATTATTTGAAGGTATCAGATGTGTATAATTATCTGTGTATATGTGTAGATGGGATATCTGTTTATTTACTTTACGTTAGACACTGAAGTATTTATTGATGAATATATTTTTTACGTCTAAAGGAGGAAAAATAAAAGTATATATAAGAGTATTGGAGTTGTTCTCTCACATCGTATGTTTTAAATGTTTGTCATTCCTGGATCAACAGGAAGGAAACAAACTAACATTAATGGATGGAATACTCTGGGAATATAAATACATATACAGTATATAAATATATATGGTATTCCTGACAGGAACATAGATCAGATGGTTTCTCGAACACGGCGAGTCTTTTAATTACAGATGAGCCGGTTTGAAGTGTTCTTAATAGAATGAGTACTCACCGCTCTCTCTCTCCCCCATTCACCACTGAGCTCACTCGCCCACTCTCATCCACCCATTCTGTTGAGGGGAATTAACACATCTGAGCACACACACACACACACACACATCAAACACTCATGGTTATGAACACGGTGTGTGTGTGTGTGTGTGTGTGAGCTTCAGGTTACTGAATACATCATTGTGTGTTTCCATTCACGTCGCTGCTCTTTGTTCACAAGTAATCTGATTGGCTGCTGCGTGTCTGGCCTGTAAACGGCCTATCACAGCACAGAACACAACTGATGTGGAAAAAAAGTCTTTAATAATGAAAGTGAGGAGAACAAATTGTAAATATTACACTGAATAATAAACATGAGTAGAAGATAATATCTCAACATGAAACTGAAAAACACTTTATTATCGTACAGAATGATGTCACGCTCACATCTGGACAGCAACGGGTTAGCTTAGCTTAGCAAAGAGCCTGGAAACAGGGAACAGCTAGCTTAGCTTAGCATAGAGCCTGGAAACAGCTAGTTAAGCGTAGCATAGAGCCTGTAAACAGGGAACAGCTAGCTTAGCTTAGAGCCTGTAAACAGGGAATAGCTAGCTTAGCTTAGCATAGAGCCTGGAAACAGCTAGTTAAGCATAGCATAGAGCCTGTAAACAGGGAACAGCTAGTTTAGCTGAGCATAAAGACTGTAAACAGCTAACTTAGCCTAGCATAAAGACTGTACACAGGAGGAAACGGCTAGTTTAGCTTAGCATAAAGACTGGCAAACTTTTCTTTCAAAGATGTTTGACGTATACATTAATGGACTGACTGTTTCAGCTCTAGATTATTATTGCAGATTTAATAAATAACTTTTATTAACACGTAAACGATGAAATCAGCTGCAGTCAGTCTGAATGTTTCTGAAGGAAAGACTTCGACTGTCGTCACGATGAAGACGTCCGTCAAGTCTCAGTGCAGTTCTTTGGTTCCCATCACATCCTTTCAGGTCCAGTCGGACAGGGAGCGTTTAGGGGTCCAGGTTCAGTCCACTACTGAGGAGTCTTTAACAACGTGGTCCAGGAGGTCCAGTCCACAGGTCTCTACGGGTCTGACGGGTCAAGCGTCTCAGTCTGGAAGAGGTTTGAACCACAAGAGGGTTTAAATGGTCTGTCAGATAGAGACAACTCAGACAACAAGTCTATGGAGTAGTTTAGTGGATAAACGCTCACCTGTACTGGTCGTCCAATGAGCTGTCAGAGCTGCTGCAGGAGGGCGGTCCTCTCCTCCAGCAGCCAATGAGCTGCGATCCTGCTGGCGTAGATGACATAGGACCAGGACAAGACCACCACGGCCAGCAACACCTGAGAGACCCAGAAGAAGAAACTGTGAGGTCATCGGAGACGTTCAGGTTCAACGGAGCATCACGTGGATGGACAAACTCATGTTATTATATATCATCACTTACCTGTGCTGATCAGATCCACAGAAATATAATCACCAACTATTTTCATCATCAAAAGTCATTTTTCATAAAGAAATGTCAAAAATGCTGTTTTCAGTCCCTCAAATATGGAGATCTTCTTGTCTCTGTTCTATCATAGATGTCATCACATACAACACACATTTCAAGCACTTTATTCTAAATCCAAGCACTTTCCAAACCTTGAAAACACCACACTAAAATTAAAGTGTTTTCAAGGATTTCCAGCACCCGTTCCAACCCTGCTTGTTAGCTGGCTGCCAGTTAGCTGGTTGCTAGGTAGCTGGTTGCTTGTTAGCTGCTAACTCATCCGGGTATCTTTCCGGTAACGGAGAACAACGTTGAGCAGAGTTGGCGTCACGGTGGGTACCGTACCAGGGAGTAGATCCCGTCCAGGTCCCGCCTGCTGAAGGGTTCCATCTTCTTCTTTCAGCCCGCTGAAGCAGTGACAGTTTAGCGGCTTCCTTCGTTCGTTTGTATTCTTCTTCGTTTTGTTTATTAACCGAAGTTTGTGGCCAAGCGACGTTTGTGCGCAATACCGCCACCTGCTGGAGTGCCACTAGCACACATGCAATTATACACACTGAGAAAACTTTTTCTTTTAAAAACAGTGAATGATGATGATTTCTATGCCGAATTAGCGAGAAGGTTATATTTTATGAGACAAAGTCAAAGGTTTATGTTCTACTTACGTCATAAGGATAGCCGGATAATAAATGCCCAATTTTCCAATGCAGTTCAACAGATTGTGAAAAAACATTAGTTAATACAATTCTATACTTTCTGTGGATGATTCAGAATATAGCAGAAAAGCAGTTGTGGAGAGGAAGTATTCAGATCCTCTACTGCAGTAAAAGTACTAATACCACACAGTAAATACTCTGTTACAGTAACAACTGTAACCACTGAACAAAACGGGTGTTATAACAGAAATTCAACATCAGCACATCTGGAGATCCTCGCTTTTTTTGCGAGTCTTCTTCTTCGCTATTGACGATCTTTGTCACACACACAAAAAAAACGATGTCCCATCATCCACCGCGGCATCTTTCTCTCTCCAGCTGTGTGTGTAAAGCTAGCTTCCGTTTGAAGGCGACGACAACAGCCGAACACAAATGTGTCATTTTTTAACGGGACTTTCGGTGTGGTGAACGGGGGGGTCGGAGCAGCGGAGGACCGGGAACCCCTCTCTCTCTCGCGGAAAGGCGGATGCCGCTCAAGGTGCGGAATTCCGCCCGGAGGAGGAGAAGAAAAAACCCGGATGAGAAGCTCCCAGAGCGACCTCGGGAGTCCACTTCTTCCTCGGCTGCTGCTGAGGTTAGCTAAGCGCTAAACAGGCTAGCAAGCTAAAAGGCTAGCACGCTAACAGAGAGTCACCGAGCTTCCGGTGTCGAACGTCCACCGGGTGTGTGTACGTGTGTGTCGATGATGTTTGTTCGGTCGTCGGATTAAAAAAAACAAAACAAAACAAAAGAGGATCGTGTTGTTGTTTTTTTAAAACAAGGAGCTGCCGGTAAGCTACATGCTAACCGAGCTAGCATGCTAGCCTGGTAGCAGCCAGGAGAATGGCTGTAATGTAGTCGTCTCCTTCTCTGTTGATGGTTTGTTATTGTGTCAAGAGACAAAGGTGCCCCCCCCCCCCCCCCCCCCAAAAAAAAAAAAAATACTACCCCCCCCCCCCGAAAGATAATTGAGTATAAATCTAGAAAACTAGCTTAGCTTGTTTTGCTACACCAGAGCCAATAGCATGCGGTCAGGAGAACCACTAACCCCGACTAGAGGTCCAAACTGAGGCATCAATGGACACGTGACTGTATCTATGTTATAACTGTATTATAACCAGGTTGTTGTATTTGTTAATTAACATATTTAAAGTTGGGGACTCTCATAAATTGTGCAGCGACACAATGACGAAGTATTCATCAGTTCAGCTTTAATAACATTAATGACTGAATCTATGTGGTTTTCAGGTGATGGCGCCCACGCGGATGAAGCTGCGGGTGCGTCGGCGTGACAACGTGGCCGCCGCAGGTGGAGGAGAAGATCAGGAGGAGGAGGAGGAAGAGGAGGAGAGGAGCAGCCGTCGAAGCAGCAGCCGGAGGAAAACCTCCAGCAACGCCTCCTCGACCACGTCTGTTGCTGCTGCCGCTCCCGCCCCCAGCGCGTCTCCCCCTCCCACCTCCTCGGCCTCGGCGCGGGCGGTGATGGCGGCGGAGGAGGCGTCGCCCGACTCCAAGTGCCCGATCTGCCTGGACCGCTTCAACAACCTGGCGTACCTGGACCGCTGCCTGCACCGCTTCTGCTTCCCGTGCATCCAGGAGTGGTCGCACAACAAGGCGGAGTGTCCGCTCTGCAAGCAGCCCTTCGCCTCCATCCTGCACTCGGTGCGCGCCGAGGACGACTTCAAGGAGTACACGCTGAGGCCGCCGCCCGCCAACAGCAGCGTCGCCGCCACCGTGGCGATGGTGGCGGCGATGGCCTCGGCGGCGAGGAGCGACCACCAGATGAGGCTGATGCTGCGGCGGCACCGGGGGACGGACAGCGGGGAGACAGCGGCGACGACGAGGAGGCGGAGGAGGGAGAGGGGAGGAGGAAGAGGCAGGAGGTCGGGGATGTGGGAGTGGTACCTGGACTCGCCTCCTCTCACGCTCCCTCCTCTTCCTCACCACCTCGCCGTCTCTCCTGTCGTTGCCGAGGACAGCGAGGAGGGGGAGGACGTGGAGGAGCAGCGGGTGAGGCGAGGGGCCGATCTGGCGGAGCGTGGCGTGATATTTGAGGGGTTGACAGGACTCAGCGGCGCGGTGGCACCGGTGGCGCCACACGACCGGGCGTCGCGGCGGCTGATGACTCGCCTGCTGGCGAGGCAGCGGCTGCAGCGAGGGGGCGGGACTGTGCGGCGGCTGCGGGAGAGAGAGACAGTAACATTCCGCCGTGCTCTTTACCGGAGCAGCATACGGGTCCGCGGCGTTGCCGGGGTCAGCGGTAACCAGGGGCAGCAGCAGCGTGACATCACAGCAGAGAGCTTCCGCCGGAACCCCACCCACCTGAACAGACTCCGCCCATGGCTGCGGCGGGAGCTCACGGTGCTCTATGGCGCCCACGGCTCGCTGGTCGACATCGTCCAGCGCATCATCATGGCGCGGCTCGCCCGGCACGGCCTGGAGGACACGCCCACCGTGGAAGAAGAGCTGCGGCCTTTCCTGTTGGCGCGCACCGACCACTTCCTGCATGAGCTGGTCAGTTTCGCCCGCTCGCCACTCAGCCTGGAGAGCTACGACACGCAGGCGGCGTACGAGCCGCCAGATGCCGCCCTGGAGCTGGACGGGATGAGCAGCTCCACCGACAGCAGCTCCATCATCGCCATATCAGAGGGCGAGGAAGAGGAGCGGCCGGCGGAGGGAAGGTCAGAGGAGCGGCTGCTGGCGAGGGCCGGGGGCGTGCACGACGTCGACGTCCTCCAATCGGGAAGCTGCCTCAGCCTGTCGGCGTGGGACGACGAGACGCCGGGCCCCTCCTACTCCACCGCCGAGCCATCTTGTTCACTCGCTTCGCCGTTGTTCGGCTCCGCCCAGCAGGAGGTGGCCAATGAGGAGGGAGGAGAGAGGCAAGGGGAGGAGGAGGAGTGTCTGATCGTCGGGTACAAGAAGCCGATAGCGGAGCGGACGCCTGAGCTGGTGCAGCTCTCCTCCGACACCGAGGAAGAGGAGGACGAGAAGAAGAAGAAGGAGGACACAGCGGAGAAACTTCCTGCTCTCCCCTGCGGCGCCACCCCCCCTCCCCCTCTCTCTTACTTACCCACAATCCCTCCCTCCACATCGGGCGCCTATGGTCACGAGCGGGACGACGGGCCGAAGGAGAAGGACGGCGAGGCGGACGGCCGCCGAGCTCGCTCGTGGTCGGGCAGCTCGGGACGAAGCAGGAAGTCCGTGTGCACGCTCAGCCCGGCGACGCCCGGGGCGAGCGAATGCCGGCAGGAGAGAGAGAGCTGGACGGGCGACGGGAAGTCCGGCAGCGAGAAGAGGAGGAGGAAGAGGAGGAGAGGCCGGGAGAGGAGCGGCGAGCGGCTGAGGAAGAGCGGCACCATGTACAACCCCAACCGCTCCATTTATCCCGCCATGATGTGTCAGCGCTCCCGCTCGCCATCGCCGCTTCACACCAGCGTCGAGTCCGGCTCGCCGCTGCCACCCAGCCCGCCCGACTCCACCTGGGACTACCACTGCTCCCAGCTCTCCCCCCTCACCTCCTCCGTCTCCTCGGCCTCCCGCTCCTCCTCCTCCTCACCCTCCTCCTCCCCACCCCTCTGCTTCTCACCACAGCTGTCGGCGGCGGCGATGCCCTCGCTCTTGCCCAATCACCACGGGGAAAAGCCCGGGGGGAAGAGGAAGTACAAGAGCCGCCACCTGGACAGCGACGACAAGGATCCCACCTGGAGGCCGAAGAGGAGGGAGAAGGAGGGGGGGAGGAGGAAGGGGAAAGATGGAGGGAGGAGGAGGGAGAGGCAGAGGAGGGACGTCGGAGAGAGGTGAGGAGACACTTCCTGTTTCTTTTTTACCCGACCCGTGTTTCTCAGAGTCCGGGATCCTTGGGTCCTGCATCATTTCTAAACGTAATAATCAAACAATTAATAGGCTCCCAGTTCAACCTCGCCGACTGTAAAACACAATCAAACTGGAAAAGATGAAATTGAAAGATTGAAACTGTCGGTTCGTCTTTCCAGCGTTCCAACAATCATCGATCAATTATTCTCTCCTGCCAGACAGATTGGAAAAACAGCCATTTTTAACTCACTGATTTGTAGCTCAATTCAAACCGACAGAAAGAGGATAACACTTTCCACTTCCAACAAACGCAACAATGAAACAGTAATGTCGTTTGAAGGATCATAGTGTCATTAGTTCGCTGTTTCCTGTTTCCGTCCCGCAGCAATAAGAGGAGCCGAGCTGACCGGAGTCCCAGCGTGGAGATCATCTACGAGGGAACCGTCGCCGCCAACGCCACGCAGTCGCCCGCAAGCAAACGCCGCAGGAAACGACACCGCAAGACGCAACAGAGCAGGTACGCCGCCGCCACGTGATCGCCGTCTGTAAACTGTGTGAGAGAGAAAAAAAAGTGATGATTTAAATCTGTGTCTCCCTCAGCCCGCCGGTCATCATCACCCTCGACAGCGACAGCAGCCACGACGGCGGCGGCAACAAGAACGACAGCAGCGGCAGCAGCAGTCCGCTCAGCAGCCAGCAGACTGTCGACTTCTCCGACCTCCCTCCGCTCCCATTGGTGCAGTCGTCCTCCGGCATGGGCGGCGCCGTGGACGCGGAAATTGGCGAGCTTCCCGTTGACATCCTGGACCGGGGGTCCGACGGGTCGGAGGCGGAGCCGGCGGGTCCCATCGCCGTCGACAACAGCGATCACGAGGTGGAGAACGTGGGGGAGAGCAGTCCGCTGCTGGGGTCGGATGACGACGATGATGATGATGATGGACTAATGAGAATGAGAATGAGAAAGTCAGCCAATCAGAGAAGAGGAGGGGGCGACCCCACAACGACAAGTCTGGCATCTGACAGCCGTCTCCTAGCAACCATCCTCAACGACCTGAAGGGCATCGCTGCACCCAAACGTAGACCCTCCTCACCCGACGCCAGGAAAAAACGTTGCGAGGTCGGTCACGACTCGTACCCTAATAACATTGTAGGCTTCGACTCATCGCCGAGTCGCGCCGCCATCCGCCCGCCGCCGCCTCCCGGCGAGCAGCCGAAGGATCACCAGGTGAGAGAGGAGGGCAAGGACGTCCCTCCGCTCCTGAAACAGGCCAGTCCCGTTCGGCCCTACAACAGAAACACGCCGCCGCCATTAAAACACAAAGATGCCGGGAGCCCACACCCGTCACCCATATCTCCCATTAACCTGCACTCGCCTCACGCCTCTGTCGGCGGACTTGGTGCAGATTCTCACGTTGACTTCCGTTCAAATCCCGCCATCGACTCCCGTTTGCTGCCTGAAGACGACCATGCCATCCCGCCCATTTCAACACTGAAGAGACATTATACCAGCGCTTTGGCACTGATGGGAGGGCTGACCTCTACCAGCAGCATTTCAGAACCCGTTGACTCCCATTCTTCTTCTTCTGTTTGGGAAAACAGTTCCACAAGTGGCGATCGCTCGTCATATCCGGAGTCAAAACCTTTCCATTCAAAGTTGCATTCCAGCCGCGATAGAACAAAAGAAGTAGCTTCTTCTGGTCTTAAACCTGCACCCATTGACTTGCATCCTGTGAATTCTGTATCCCCCGTTCATTTTAACTCTGCTCATGCTGACTCTACCTCCAGAGGTTGCAGGGAAAAGACTCTAAGCCCAAATTCCTGTCTGGTTGCACCCGTTGACCTCCATCCTTCCAGTGGTTGTGATGTTTTCTCAGGAGTCGACCGCAACGACCCATCACCTCCCGTTTTTGTTTCATCCGTTGATTCCAGGACTCCGAATATCTCCTCGCCCGCTGACTCCCACTCATCCGGCAAGAGAGAGAACTTGCTATGTTGTGGAGTTAGCTCAGTGCCAACAACAGCTCCGAGGTTGTCACCCCTTGAAGTGCATTCTAGAAGTCCCAAATCTACCGTTGACCTCCACTCTTCGAGCGCAGCTGGACTGACGGACAGTAAGGCGTCGTCAATAGTGAATCATGGGAAAAGATCGCCTTACGGTTGCCTGCCACCCATTGATTTACATCGTACAAGTCCTTTGCCACCTGCTAACATCCATCCTTCTAGCCGCGTCATTGACGAACACTCGAACCACACAGCCTTATCCGCCGCTGCCACCTTCCTGACGTCGCACAAAAACTGCAGTTCTCAGTCCGATCCTACCGTTGACTCCCACGCAAAACTTCTCCACCGCACCGACTCAAAACCTCGCAACCACTTCGACCCCAGATCCAACCCACTGTTCCCCGTTGACGCCTACTCAGAACACAATCTCCCCGTTGGTTTACAGCCCCCCGTTGACTCTCATCTAAAAAACTCTCGGACGGACCATCGCATCACGTCTTCCCCCCGGTCTGTCGAGAGCCCGTGGAACCCGGACGCCTCCATTGACGCCCATCCAGACTCGCACACGCCTGAAACGAAGAGAGATGTCAATGTTTGATTTTCTAGTGTTGGTATGAAATGAAACCTCGTTCCTCCGCGTGGACGAGTTCATAACGCTGTTGGATGCTGTAAGAAACATAGTTGAATTAATTATTTTTAAATGTGAATTGTTTCTTCTTTTTTTTTGTCGGGCTGGAACGACGACAAAATAAAAATTCACTCACCAGTCCTGATTTTTATCATTTTTTATATATATTTATATTTGGGCACATAATTTGATTTTTTTTGTGTGCGAAAGAAGGAAGCAACAAAAAAAATAAATCATTAAAATTAGGTTTCAAACTGCCACTTGATTATTGTGTAATGTGATTATTAAATAATTATTTTAAGAGTTAAAACGATAAAATGTAACTATTAATTAATTATTGATGTGCGGTCGCAGCTGTACTTGAGGGACGAGACACAAGAAGCCCATTTAACATTAAAGGATTGACCCCGCCTCCTGTCTGTCAATTAAAGGTGGTCTGAAAATAACGAGAAAATAAATCAAGTAAAAGTGGTGTAAATATAATTTTATCTGGAGGACAAGAAGGGAAAGATCACTGAGCTTGTTTCCTCGATAAATAACATTAGAAATATTAAAATGTACAAATGCTTTATGAGCCACGTTAAGTGAAATAGCCATCCATCCATTGTCTACCGCTTATCCTGTTTTGAAACAAAAATGCTACGAAACAACAGTCGCAGCTCCTCAAAAAATAATTCAGTCTGTTGGGTGCAGTTTTTGTTTCTCACCACCAGATGGAGCCGTCGCTTGGTTTTCCCTCTTCCATGTCCTTCACGCTCTCTGTCTTCCTCCTCGCCCGCCGAAGGAAAACTAAGAGGGATAATGAGCCTCGAGGGACAGACGGAGACACTTCCACACTAATTAAGACTATCAGGGTTCGATTAAACGCCTGTTAAACACACACACACACTCCGTGGTGGATCAGTGCCAGTTCCTGACTCTGGTTAAAGACCGTAAGGAGGGCGAGAGAAACGATCGGAAACGGTGACAATGAATAAAGAGACTGACCCTGAACGTGAGACTGCTCAGCATCAGATTCAGTCCTGATCTCTGATCCTCGTTAACAGAGACAGACGGGACATCAGGCCCCGCCTACCGCAGCCGGGATGTCCATACTGAAGCCGGATACAGTCGAGGATTTATATAGTACTTAATATCACTGAGAACACCAGACAAAATACATTTGTCACGTTTGTAAAGAAGGAATGTGACAGAAGAGTGACGGATGAGTGAGGTAGGTGACAGAAGAGTGATGGATGAGTGACAGAAGAGTGATGGATGAGTGAGGTAGGTGACAGAAGAGTGATGGATGAGTGAGGTAGGTGACAGAAGAGTGATGGATGAGTGACAGAAGAGTGATGGATGAGTGACAGAAGAGTAAGGTAAGAGTGATGGATGAATGAGGTAAGAGTGACAGAAGAGTGATGGATGAATGATGGATGAGTGACAGAAGAGTGAGGTAAGAGTGATGGATGAGTGACAGAAGAGTGAGGTAAGAGTGACAGAAGAGTGATGAATGAGTGAGTTAAGAGTGACAGAAGAGTGATGGATGAGTGACAGAAGAGTAAGGTAAGAGTGATGGATGAATGAGGTAAGAGTGATAGAAGAGTGATGGATGAGTGACAGAAGAGTGAGGTAAGAGTGATGGATGAGTGACAGAAGAGTGATGGATGAGTTAGGTAGGTGACAGAAGAGTGATGGATGAGTGAGGTAGGTGACAGAAGAGTGATGGATGAGTGACAGAAGAGTAATGGATGAGTGAGGTAGGTGACAGAAGAGTGATGGATGAGTGACAGAAGAGTGATGGATGAGTGAGGTAGGTGACAGAAGAGTGATGGATGAGTGACAGAAGAGTAATGGATGAGTGAGGTAGGTGACAGAAGAGTGATGGATGAGTGACAGAAGAGTGATGGATGAGTGAGGTAGGTGACAGAAGAGTGATGGATGAGTGACAGAAGAGTGATGGATGAGTGAGGTAGGTGACAGAAGAGTGATGGATGAGTGACAGAAGAGTAAGGTAAGAGTGATGGATGAATGAGGTAAGAGTGACAGAAGAGTGATGGATGAATGATGGATGAGTGACAGAAGAGTGAGGTAAGAGTGATGGATGAGTGACAGAAGAGTGAGGTAAGAGTGACAGAAGAGTGATGGATGAGTGAGTTAAGAGTGACAGAAGAGTGAGGTAAGAGTGACAGAAGAGTGATGGATGAGTGACAGAAGAGTAAGGTAAGAGTGATGGATGAATGAGGTAAGAGTGATAGAAGAGTGATGAATGAGTGATGGATGAGTGACAGAAGAGTGAGGTAAGAGTGATGGATGAGTGACAGAAGAGTGAGGTAAGAGTGACAGAAGAGTGATGGATGAGTGAGTTAAGAGTGACAGAAGAGTGAGGTAAGAGTGACAGAAGAGTGATGGATGAGTGAGTTAAGAGTGACAGAAGAGTGAGGTAAGAGTGATGGATGAGTGAGTTAAGAGTGACAGAAGAGTGAGGTAAGAGTGACAGAAGAGTGATGGATGAGTGAGTTAAGAGTGACAGAAGAGTGAGGTAAGAGTGATGGATGAGTGAGTTAAGAGTGACAGAAGAGTGAGGTAAGAGTGATGGATGAGTGAGTTAAGAGTGACAGAAGAGTGAGGTAAGAGTGATGGATGAGTGACAGAAGAGTGATGGAGAAAAAGGACGAAGCACATATTTCCTGTTTCCCATGTCAGCTGACTGAAAGACTCTGTGTTCAGTTTTAATTAATTTGGATTGTTAATTAGAAAAACCGTTTCATCTCCGCGTCGTTGATCTCGTACGGTGGAATAAATAAAAACCTGCTGTTTGCAGATTAATACGATAAAACGTCAATCATTCACATCTCAGCTGTTTGTGTCAAAACTGATGTTTCGTCCCCCCCTCCTTCCTCAGGGGCTCTCTCAGGCCACGCCCACATTCTAGAACACTGGTGGTGGGCCATTGTTAGCACTGTTGCCAGGCAACACAGCGCACCGTCGTCAGGGACAACCAGTCTTTTTCTCTCTCTCTCTCTCTGATAGCAACACCATTACTGAGATGACAAGCCCACACACACACACACACACACACACACACACACACACACACACACACACACACACACACACACACACACACGCACAAACAGCTTCCATCTTGTGGCAGCACATTTTCGCACAAAACAACACACAAACATATTGTTCATTTTCATGCCTGCACACACACACACACACACACACACACACACACACACACACTCGGTGTATGATGCAATCACCTGACATCCTGCAGCGTCTATCACACACTCGCAGCTAATCTTTGAAATGCTTTATTACAATTCAGCACATGAGGAGGTCACAGAGACAGAACACACGAGGAGGAGAACAGACGCACCAAAACAAGCGCCCCCTTCCTCCCTCTCACTCCACCCGGGGGGAGGGGGGGGCGTTTGTTTTTTGGTTCCCACACAGAGGCAGGCGAACGTTTTTTTTCTCTCTTTCTTTCCCTCATGACACTTGAAAATAAAAAAAGGAACTAAAATAGATATTTCCGAACACGTCTGTGAGCGCAGACCCGAGTGGATCAAAACAGCCGGAAAGAAAGGATTCGCGAATGTCGCATTTTGATCTGCATGAAGAGGGTTCATCTTCTGGGGAACGTGAATGTGTGAACCACATTTGAAAGGGAGTCAACACATTTCACTGATCTGCCAAAATGCAAATGCAGATAAATTTAATTTTCTGTGCTGCTGCGTAACAGTAATGTAGCTAACGGAACCATATTTCACCGCCACTAGGGGGAGTCTTGCCGAGTTACTTATTTTTTATGGTTCAGCTCGACTCAACGAAGTCAATATATTCTAGGAGTGGATCGTCCTTAGGGCAGGGTTTATGCCATATTAACGTGGGAAATCAGGTCGTTTCTGTAAGAACGAGTTTTTCCTGAATGCAGGATGTTGGGAAACCAAAAAATACAAAAAAAAAATCTAAATTCCGGCTGTTGGGATTAACTCAGGATTACACTCGCAGACCTGTTGGAAATGACATGTTTTTAGTTTGGAATGTTCTGATTCGTTCAGCTCGGTTCCTTTTAGTCCAAAGATCCAAAGGTTCTCTGTGAGTTCCCCGCACTTAAACTGCAGATGGTTCCCGTTTCCCGTTTGGTCACGATGTGGTACGATCTGCATTGATACAAGAACAGAGAAACTGGTTCTGAACTCTCTTTGAGGTCCTTGTGAGGGTTTGATCAAATCTGAAGGTTTGGGGATGGAGGAGCCAATTTAGAGCCTATATTCAAAGTGAAACTCGATGCGTGAAACGAGATTCGTCTCTTGTTCTTCGCCAAGACAGAAATTACAAACCGTCCGCTGCTACCTTTTTTTTACGCAAATACAAAAATACAACAAAGTGAGTTTTTCCAGTCTGCTTTAGTTCATATAAAACCATCTGGTAGTATGACTGCGCCCTGAGAACGTTCCAATGAAATCCAGACAAATAATACCTGCTCCTTGAGACGGAGCAGGAAATAAATACATACATCTAGAGACCAGATTCCAGGAGAAGGGGGGTCAGCTCTGGACCACCGAGAGAGTTAAGAAGCAGATCGAGTCGTACCAGCCCAGGAAACATCAATCAAGGTGTCTTTTAAGTTCTTGAGGAGGAGGTAGACAGAAGAGACAGATAACAGTGATGTGGTAATTGTAGTCCGACTGTGGTGAAGTTGTAGTCCTTGATAACAGCCCTGGATCACTTCCTGCTGAGGTCAGTTACGCCCTCTGTGGTCCTTTGAGGTTAACTTGTCGTCCGGTTTTGGTCAAACTGTAGAAGTTCCCGTGGTGACTACAGCGGTCCACTTGAGGCCTGAATCTTCCTGGTTTGGCTACGATGGGGTTTGTGGTTTGGAGGAGGAGGGAAGGAAGGAAGGAAAGGAAGGAGGAGGCAGTCTGATCACAGATGCTGAATGTCGTCGGCTGTGTTTTACGACTTGAACGCAACGACATCGTCAGCTCAAGATGATCGGATACGATGGTCTTTCGCCGACAACAGAAGTGTGTTTTTGTTTGGTTTCCTGGCATTTCAGTTAAGTGCCGAGTCGGCTTCTGAAAACCACTTCCCGGAGGCCGGATCAAGTTTTCTAGGCCCGATTCCGATCCGAGTGTGTGATCCGATGTTTTGTCTATCTAACGTGAACAAAAAAAAAAAAAATCCCATCGCTAGCCAAACAGCTGTCACTTGGCCAGTGTGTAAAACATATGTGCATCTTTTAAAGTAAAAAACGTGCAATTGTGACATCATCACACAAAATTCCTATTGCCTGTGACCAAACTGCCCCCCTCTACCTCCAGTCCTCCTAGCTGCTTCCCTGTTCCAGTTGAGGTGGGATTTGTAGTCTTAAATAGTCATCCACACAGTATGAAATTATAATCCTGTTGCAAAGCACCTGGTTCAAATCCAGAGCCCGTAGTCCTGTTTATGAATTAGTCCAAGCTGGATTTGTAGTCCATATGTGATGGTGACTTCCTGTCGGCCTCTAGCTGCGACCCTGTTGGCGGTGGGAAGGCTAGAAGAACCAACGGAATGCCTCGCCGGTCGGTACGGAGGGCGGCCGCTAGAGATAAAAGACAAAAACAAAGAAGTGAGAGAAACATGGGTTTGGCTTTTGGCATCTCTATCTTGGTTTTTAGCCTCTCTATCTTGGTTTTTAGCATCTATATCCTGGTTTTTCAGCATCTCTATCTTGGTTTTTGGCATCTCTATCTTGGTTTTTAGCATCTTCTTGGCTTTTAGCATCTTCTTGGTTTTTGGCATCTCTATCTTGGCTTTTAGTATCTTCTTGGTTTTTGGCATCTCTATCTTGGTTTTTTGGCATTCATATCTTGGCTTTTAGCATCTTCTTGGTTTTTGGCATTTCTATCTTGGCTTTTAGCATCTCTATCTTGGTTTTTGGCATCTCTATCTTGGCTTTTAGCATCTCTATCTTGGTTTTTGGCATCTCTATCTTGGTTTTTGGCATCTCTATCTTGGCTTTTAGCATCTATATCTTGGTATTTGGCATCTCTATCTTGGCTTTTAGCATCTTCTTGGTTTTTGGCATCTCTATCTTGGTTTTTGGCATTTCTATCTTGGTTTTTGGCATTGCTATCTTGGTTTTTGGCATCTCTATCTTGGTTTTTGGCATTTCTATCTTGGTTTTTGGCATTGCTATCTTGGTTTTTAGCATCTCTATCTTGGTTTTTGGCCTCTCTATCTTGGTTTTTGGCATTTCTATCTTGGTTTTTGGCATTGCTATCTTGGTTTTTAGCATCTCTATCTTGGTTTTTGGCCTCTCTATCTTGGTTTTTGGCATCTCTATCTTGGATTTTAGCATCTCTATCTTGATTTTTAGCATCTCTATCTTGGTTTTTGGCATTCCTATCTTGGTCTATGGTGCATATTCATTAAAGTAGAGTGTGTGAGATTTCATTATGAAAAAGCAACGTGTCAAAATATGAAAGAAGATATGAAGAATGTGACCGTGATATCATGTAGAGGACGAACGTTTTACATTATGGCATGTAATCAGGAAGTGGAACGTGTTCAGCGTTTCAAAGGAATGTTGCCTTTTTCAGAATAAACCAGGTCGTGTGTGTGTGTGTGTGTGTGTGTGTGTGTGTGTGTCATCAGTGATTGGCTGTCTGGTGTGAATGTGAAGTATCCAGCTCTCTTGTTTCTTTTTTTTGGCCTGGATGTATTTAGATTTCACTCTAAACTCCCAGGATGCTTTGCTGCTCATTTCATGAAGTAAACTTTCTGATTGGCGGAGAGTCTGTCAGGTCGACATCAAAGAGAACGAAAGAGGGATGAGGCAAGAGTGTGAAACCACACGCACACGCACACGCACACACACACACACACACACACACACACACACCCACACACACACACTATGAACACAACATGCATACATCCACATAGTGCTGCTCCACAGGTCCAATTAGTGTGTAATTGAGGGAGATTATAGCTGCTAAATCACTGTGTTTCCAATACACACACACACACACACACACACACACACACACACACACACACACACACACACACACACACACACACACACACACTCCATGATTCATGATTGTGTGTGTGTTGATGCTGAGGGAATAATTAGTGATAGTTTGTGGAGATTCCCACAGGGTGTGTGTGTGTGTGTGAGATATATATAGAGTCATCAGTGAGGTCGAACGCTGGTGTCAATGAATTATTGATCGCAACTAATTCTTACTTCACACACACACACACACGCACACACACACACACACAGTGGTAGATAATAAATATTCTCCTTTCCCTCTTCGGCTCGTTTTATCACTGTGAATCAGTGTAGAGTTAACGTGTGTGTGTTTGTGTGTGTGTGTGTGTGTGTGTTGGCAGCCTGCCAGACCTCAGCGGGGACCGACTCTTGCTTTTCACCACCCACCATCTGCACAGCATTCACACACACACACTCAGCGGGGTGAGTGATGGCTTCCAGCTCGCTGGCAGTCATCTGGGTTAAGTGAGCCAGGACAAACACACACACAGACACACACACACAGACACACACACACACACACACACACACACACTCACCTCCAGCGTCCCCCCTCCTCCCCCCGGCTTCTTCTTCAGCTCGTCACACTTCCTGAACTTGCAGATCTGGTGACCCGTCTTCCTGTTGCGGCAGGACGAGCAGACGCCGCAGTTGATGAGCCGCCGGCACGGACCGCACACACCGCACCGCTTCCTCTTCCTCTTGGCGGCCGCGCCAGACGACGACGAAGACGACAGGGCCACGGCGCTGGCCGTCACCCCCGACGACGAGGGCGAGGAGGAGGAGGGGCACGGGGAAGAGTTGGCGTGCTGCTGGCAGTCCGTAAGCGCCCGCTGACCGCCAGTCATCTGGAAGGCGCTGCCGGCGTCTGAGATCCCGCCTGCTGCCGACCCCATCGCCATGACGATGACCCCGGGGGGTAATCCCAGCCCCCCCAGGAAGCTGCTCCCCATCA
>NC_139934.1:1862610-1892610 GCF_963514095.1 Eutrigla gurnardus | reverse complement strand
CATGAGGAGAGAGAGAGAGAACAGAAAGACATGAGAGAGAGAGAGAGAGAGACTATAGAAAGACATCAGGAGAGAGAGAGACTATATAAAGACATGGGGAGAGAGAGACTATAGAAAGACACCAGGAAAGAGAGAGAATATAGAAAGACGAGAGAGAGAGAGAGAGAGAGACTATAGAGAGACACCAGGAGAGAGAGGGGTATTCCTACTACCATCCATCATTAGCTCCAGCTCCTCCAGGGCAGAACCGCGGGGCTTAAGTCCAGACCTCCCTCCCTTTTCTCCTCAGGGAGGCTTTCCAGGTCCTCCTCGGGGAGCCCAGACCTGTTCCCAGACCAGATGAGATACACGATCCTTGCAGCGTCCCCAAGAGGGCCTCTTCCCAGTTCGACGTGGAAAACTTCTACTTCTCAACTGGCCCCCCATGAATGAACAGAAAGCTGGGTCACGTTCTGAAGGACAGAACCGCATCATCTGCAAAGATGCTACAATGTTAGCATAGCCTAGTACCCGTCAATCCAGGGTCCATCCAGAAAACAAGCAATTTAAGAGTAGTTCTCTTGTCTTCTTGGACAGACCTAACAAAGCAGGACTACAGACGTTTTACAAATCAGCATCATTATGTGTTTCATTCTCATCCTTTTTTATACTTTTATTGCAATCAAATCACTTGCGATCATTGTAGATCATCCTGCGGTCAAACTTTCACAAGTAACCCAAGGCAAATAATGGCTTTGCCTTTGGTGTGAACACGGCATCATACTTCCTCCATCGCTGCTTTAATTTCATTCAGGAATTCAACTCTGGTTGACTCGTCATCACAAATTAACCACATGCCAATTTAGCACCTGTTCACCAAACTCCATTAGGAAATCACGCATTTGAACAGTGGTACGCTTGCCAGGAAAGTAGCATTCAGAGGAAAACACAAACTTTAAACGTCACCACGTAGAATTCAATAAAAAAAAATCATGATTTAAAATCTCACACACACAGTTAACCATACCAAACACCAGCCTTTAAACACAATGATTAAAGACGGCCATCTAGTGGGGGAAAGTGGGAAGTACACAGGTGCTGCTATGATGATCACCTGACTTAGTTTATTCATTTCGTTCTTTCCTTTTCTCTGCGGCTGCGAATCTAAATCCACGAAACCTGCCGTGTGTCTCTTCCTGCCGACACATCGTGGTCCTCTCGGCTTTTAACGCCGCGCTGCTGGAAACCAAAGGCCGCAGGTACGTTAGCTCCTCGGTTAGCCCTTAGCTGTGAGCGCTAGCTTCCTCGTAAGCTAACATCCGACGTAGGGGGGCTAACTAACGTAAACTGAAAGGGGTCAAAGGCTAACCGAGGTCAGGTCATGAGGTTATCTCATTTAGCGTTAATAAACGGCGTCGACGCTATGAGCTCTGACGTCAGCCGCCGTGTTAAAGTGTTTCGTGTCCTGCCTGCTATAAAAGTAACATGGCGGCGCCTGATCCACAGGCGTTGGTGGTATAGTGGTGAGCATAGCTGCCTTCCAAGCAGTTGACCCGGGTTCGATTCCCGGCCAACGCATACGTTTTTTTTTTTTTTAGCGGCTCACTGCGTGCTACTATGTGATGATACAGTGTTAATAAACACGTAAAAAATTCATAAAATATGTATTTGTCTCGTTGCTTTTCCCCCCTACAGCTCCTGAATGCATCAGCTGTAAGTGTGTGTGTGTGTGTGTGTGTGTGTGTGTGTGTGTGTGTGGACATGGGGAGACATTTCCACAGTGAGGTGGACATTACAAGTCCCTGGCATCAGGTGCTGACCGCCTTCTGGCAGCGCTATCCCAACCCATACAGGTGAGTACAGGTGAGTACAGGTGAGTACAGGTACCCCCCCCCCCCCAAAAAAAGTCCCAGTGTCTTAAAAACTTCACTTTCCAAAAAATGTCCTCACATTAATGTCCTCTTCCCACCCCAACAATGTTATAAGTTGGAAGTAAAGTAAGAATGTCGATTTAAAAAATAAACTAGTCTTTGCACTCTCCTTTTCAAAAACTTTCCAGGTGCCTTTCCAAGAAAAAATATCTTTTTTCATTACAGAAAATTCTTAAAATGTCCTCATGTTCCAAAAGTCCTCACTAAAAAGGTCTGAAACTGGAATCAGAGAGAGACTATACGTGCTCTGTGTGTGTGTGTGTGTGTCAACGGCCACGTCCTATACCGCGAGGTCACCCCTAGCAACCACCTGTTGTCACGGCGCCTGCTGACCAAGACCAACCGGCTGCCGGGCTGGGCGGAGCGGGTCTTCCCCGCTCACATGACCCGGGCCGTCTACGTCCTGGAGGACTCCGTCGTGGACCCGCAGGCCCACACCCTCAGGACCAGGACCTGGAACCTGAACCACAACGCGCTGATGGTCAGAGGCACACGTTCACACATCGTCTGTGTTCATCATTCAAACGGTCACCTGCTGGGGTTTTGAATGAGTTGTTTTCTTGTCCAGGAATGTTGCATCCGATCAGATCTGGGGTCAGTTTGTTCGTTGATTGTTGTCCAGAAGCATGTAACCAGATGAGCACCATCGCCCTCTGGTGGTCAAACCGGCTACTGTGACAACGACTAAATCAACCGAATGACATTTTTTTAACATCTTTTGCTTCACAATAAAAGCCACCCTGTTTGTCCCGTTGAAGTCTTTTAATGTGAAAATAACAATCCTCAGCCTTGCAGCTGAAGTGAGGGAGGTCACAGTGCATGATGGGAATGTTTATCAGTCATGGTCTGTCAAACATTAACCAGCAGAGGGCGACATAATATGAAACAAATGTGAAATACATGGCAGAGTAACTGGGCTTTAAGGCCAAAAACCAAGATGGCAACAGCCTAAAACCAAGATGGCGACGGCCAAAAACCAAGATGGCAACAGCCAAAAACCAAGATGACAACAGCCTAAAACCAAGATGGCAACAGCCAAAAACCAAGATGGCAACAGCCTAAAACCAAGATGGCAACAGCCAAAAACCAAGATGGCAACAGCCTAAAACCAAGATGGCAACAGCCAAAAACCAAGATGGCAACAGCCTAAAACCAAGATGGCAACAGCCAAAAACCAAGATGGCAACAGCCAAAAACCAAGATGGCAACAGCCTAAAACCAAGATGGCAACAGCCAAAAACCAAGATGGCAACAGCCTAAAACCAAGATGGTATCAGATAAAAACCAAGATGGCAACAGCCAAAAACCAAGATGGCAACAGCCAAAAACCAAGATGGTATCAGATAAAAACCAAGATGGCAACAGCCTAAAACCAAGATGGCAACAGCCAAAAACCAAGATGGCAACAGCCTAAAACCAAGATGGTATCAGATAAAAACCAAGATGGCAACAGCCTAAAACCAAGATGGCAACAGCCAAAAACCAAGATGGCAACAGCCTAAAACCAAGATGGCAACAGCCTAAAACCAAGATGGTATCAGATAAAAACCAAGATGGCGACGGCCAAAAACCAAGATGGCGATGAGCAAAAACCAAGATGGCGACGAGCAAAAACCAAGATGGCGACGGCCAAAAACCAAGATGGCGACGGCCAAAAACCAAGATGGCGACGGCCAAAAATCAAGATGGTGGCAGATAAAAACCAAGGTGGCGACGGTCAAAATGCGGGACTTGAGGCTTCTAAAGCGTAGTCCCGAAACAACAGAATAATAACCACGGCAACCGCGTCCACGTCTTCCATACAGGCAGAGGTAAGTACAGGTAACACGAGTCACTGTCACAAAGTCAGCAGCTTTATTCAAACATTTTACAGTCGAGGACATTTTTGGCACAAAAGATAATAAACCGTCTGCTTCATACAAACAGTATATTACTGACTTTAACACTGGTGCATGTCGATAAAGGGAACACAAATAGAATAAACAGTCATCTGCATACAACGTCTCAATCCTGTCAGAACAATAAGATATGATGCAACTTTAAATACACAAATTCATGAAACGATAAATAAATGCATAGTTCACAGTGAAGATTCACCTCCGTGACTTTGATCTGAAAGGCGTCAGGGAAATGACGATTTCCACAAAACCGGCCGTTATTACTAGAAAATATATCCTGAAAAGTAACACTTGCTGTATCATCCTTTAAAAAAAAATCTTCAGGAGTATTCTCCGACAAAGAAAACTGACTTATTTACATCGCTTCCATACGAAATGATTTCGGACATTTAAAAGCTTAAAAAGATGACGGTCGTCACCTTCATTAAACACTTAAAAATACTGCCTGGTTACTGGGAGTGAGCTGAAGAACAGAAAGCTACCTCCAAACACTGACGCGAAAGGAGAGGGGATCCGACATTCAGAAGCCGTTGTCGGCGAACCACTGCGCTCTGGCGACCACGTCGTTGGTGAAGTCGCCGTACGGCGTTGCAGTGTCCAGATCTTTGTAGTCCAGATTAATGACTCGGTCCTCGCCGGCGATGTAGCAAGCCAGCGCTCCTGAAACGCAGAGATCATGCTCAGGTATGTAAAGACAACAGTAACAGTAATCACAACGGAGGCCTCACCTGTAACCATTATGCTAAGCTAACTGTTTCCCCCCAGTTTCCAGTCTTTATGCTAAGCTAAGATAGCCATATCTGCTTGTTTCAAGTCCACATGCTAAGCTAGCCATTTCCCTCAATTTCCATTCCTCGTGCTAAGCTAGCTGTTTCCCCGATTCCTGTCTTTATGCTAAGCTAGCTGTTTTCCCCTGT
This sequence comes from Eutrigla gurnardus, assembly GCF_963514095.1. Classification (NCBI taxonomy): domain Eukaryota; kingdom Metazoa; phylum Chordata; class Actinopteri; order Perciformes; family Triglidae; genus Eutrigla; species Eutrigla gurnardus. The sequence continues at coordinate 1,887,885 of NC_139934.1, read as the reverse complement.
TTCCAGCCTTTATGCTAAGCTAAGCTAGCCATTTCCCTGGTTTCCAGTCTTCATGTCAAGCTACCCGTTTCCTCCTAGTTTAGATTCTTTATGCTAAACTCAGCTAGCTGCTTCCCCTCTTTATGCTAAGCTCAACTAGCTGTTTCCCCTTGTTTCCAGTCTTTATGCTAAGCTAAGCTACCCATTTCCCCGGATTCCAGTCTTCATGCTAAGCTACCCGTTTCCTCCTAGTTTACAATCTTTATGCTGAACTACGCTAGCTGTTTCCCCTCTTAATGCTAAGCTCAACTAGCTTTATGCTGAGCTAGGTTGCTAAGCTAGCTGGTGTGACAGGTATCCCTCTGAAGTGACTGTTCTGTCGTTTCAGCTCAATTAAAGTCATTTTCCAGCTGGTTGCAGCTTTAAAATGAACAAAAATGACTCTTGAGTTTGAGAATCTCGGTCGATCTGAAGACGTCTCTTTGGACCGTCACCTTTCAGCCGCTGTTCATCGGTCCAGTCTGGATGCTTCCTCTTCATGGTCATGATGGGCTGGATGAGGAAGGTGACTCCCTGGTCCAAGTGCTCCCTGCTGTACGGACCTCCTTTCTTTGCGTGGTATTGCTGATGGATCTGCAGCAAAAGGACACCTCAAACCTCCGTGTTTTTTCTTTAGGGGACATAAACCACAGCAAACACCCACAGACCTGCATGAGGCCGAAGCAGTTGTTGTCATACATCCCGTAGCCGTCGGGGCTCAGGGCGCGCCCAGCCCGAGACTGCCTGGAGATGATGGCGGCGATCAGAGCGGGGTGGAGACGGAGCCTGCAGGACACCACAGCGAGCGTTGGCGGGACTTAAACAAATACACCTTCTCACATAGTTTCCTATTATAAGATACGATTCTAGAATATTCAGTGTTCGAGTAGATAAAAGTCTAGAAAGAAACACAAAACGTCGACAAAGAAAATAAAAACTACAAAGAGATGCAAAACGACTACAAAGAAAATAGAAACTACAAAGAGATGCAAAATGACTACAAAGAGATGCAAAACGACTACAAAGAAAATAGAAACTACAAAGAGACGCAAACGACTACAAAGAAAATAAAAACTACAAAGAGACGCCAAACGACTACAAAGAAAATAGGAACTACAAAGAGACGCCAAACGACTACAAAGAAAATAAAAACTACAAAGAGACGCCAAACAACTACAAAGAAAATAGAAACTACAAAGAGACGCCAAACGACTACAAAGAAAATAAAAACTACAAAGAGACGCCAAACGACTACAAAGAAAATAGAAACTACAAAGAGACGCCAAACGACTACAAAGAAAATAGAAACTACAAAGAGACGCAAAACGACTACAAAGAGTTGCAAAACGACTACAGAGAGAATAAAAACTACAGAGACGCAAAACAACTACATAGCGATCCAAAACGACCACGAGACACACGACGACCACAAGCGGCACCAGCACGTTTGACAACATTAAGTGTGAGGTTTCCATTGGCCGTACTTTCGTCCCACGGTGATGATGTTATTTCTGTACATCAGCATCTCCGCCAGGTCTTGTTCTGCCATCTGGTGGGAGGCCTCGACCCCTGAAACAGTCAGAGACAACAGGCTCCACCCATCAGAAACTGCTGGACCTCCAGGTCTACTACACACCGTGACATCTGCTACGTCACCGCGGTAACGGCGTCCTGAATGAGACCATGAACCGACCTCTGCCCGCCACCTCGTTGGCTCTGGCGATTGCTTCAGAGGCTCCCGTTGTCTCCACCTTCCTGATGTCTCCGTACTTTGAAAAACCTGGAGGACACACACACCTGTCCATCACCGTCTACCTGCTGTCCCTTCTGAGCCACCTTGAACTTTGACCTGATTCTCAGATTCCCCATGTCCCATCTTTATGCTAGGCTAGCTGTTACCCCGTTTCGATATGCTAAGCTAAGCTAGCCGTCTCCAGTACTCTAGAGTTCCTGGACCGGTTCAAACCTGATTTCTGAATCAGATAACGATGATGACATCATACATTGAAAAGGCGACTCACCGTCTGGATTCCCTCGGCCCACCGCTCTGTACCAGACCACTGTAAGCACACAGCGTTTATGTTAACATGGTTTTTGTATATTTTTCTAGTGATTTGAATAAATAAATAAAAACATTTCAGTAAAAATTAAGTCTCTTCTGCTCATTGCTGCATTTTAACTCACTCATTGAGTATATATAGTAAAATTGCTAATCGAGGTTACAGCACAATTCATAGTAATTGACTTTCAGCCAGTAATATGTTCTATTAGTATACAATATTATACTATTACTATAGTACTATCCCAAAATGACTGCATGGTTTTGTGCTGTCCATGAAGACACAGCGGAGGCCGACCTGTCAGACGATCAGTCACTGAAAGACGCAGCCTCCTGTTCAGCATCACCAGACAGACGAAGACCACCACGGCAAGGACCACGAAGACCACGATGAGGACCCACGCCAGACCAGATCCGAGTCCTTCCTTCGCCGGGAGTCTGACCTCGTCTGCAAAACAGTCGGAGGAGAAAAAGTGACATAAACATCCTCTTCTTTTATTCCAGTCTTCATCAAAACCCGGCACCTACATTACCCACAATGGAGTATTTTTACACCGTAGTATTAGTACTTTTACTCACGAGTACTGTTACTCTGCTCATTTGAGTATCTGAAGATTTACCTGTGACGTAAACTTTGTTCTCATTAAACAGACTCGTTCCAGGTATCTCCACTCTACAGATCACAGCCCCACTTCCTGTCGGCGTCATTGTGACCGAAGAAGAGGAGGAGGAGGAGGAGGGAGAAGAAGAGGAGGAGGAGGAGGGAGAAGAGGAGGAGGAGGAGGAGGGAGAAGAAGAAGAGGAGGAGGGAGAAGGCTTTCAGTCTTTTCTTGTTAAAATAGAAAACAAAAATCAGGTTTATTTGGTGGGTCACCTCCGGCTGTCGCCACGGCAACGAGAGCCCTGACAGCATACAGGTGGTCCGGTCCCACTGAGGAGTTGGTCTGAGCATCCAGGACACTCCTGCTGGAGTTCATTAGGAGGACCCGCGGCTCCAGAGTCCAGCCGCTGGACTCACACTGGACCAGCAGCTGGTTGTCTGCAGACCAGCGGACGGACAGGTCCACCTCAGGCACCTGGACTGCACACAAACACACCGTCAGGATCCAGACCACCAGGAGAAAAACCTGCTGCAAACTTCATCCTCTTACCAACACGGAGCGAGACCAGGACCTTGTCCACAGACCCCCCCGTCACCCGGACACACCTGCATTAGGACCGGAGATCATGTCAATAAATAATAAGTACACGAATAAATAAACACACAATATGCACAATATTCAGACTCAAACAGGGCAACATTTAAATAAAAAAAATTAAAAAATAACCCTCACAAACTTTACTTCCGTTCAAAGAGACATCCTGCAAATGTATTTATTAATAAATAAATAAATAATAAGAATAAGAATAAGAATAAGAATACAGGTAGGTGCCGCTGTCCTGCTGTTGGACGTCACCCAGCGTCAGGGAGCCGTTCTCCAATATGGCCGTCCTCCCCGCATACTCCGCCGCCTTCTCCTTCACCAGCTCCTTTCCATCGCGCACCACGCACGCCGTGACCTGCGACGAGCCGGTGACCCGCGACCACTCCACCGCCGTGACGCCGGCCGGCGAGCCACGGCCGCACGGCAGGATGACGTCAGCACCGACGGCCGCGTACGCTCGGCCAGGTGAGTCCGTCGGCAGAGGGTTACCTAGACAACGTGGAGCGACAGCCAATCAGAGCGCTAATATAACAGAGTATGTATACCGTGTGGTATTAGTACTTTTACTATAACAGAGTATGTATACTGTGTGGTATTAGTACTTTTACTAGAACAGAGTATGTATACTGTGTGGTATTAGTACTTTTACTATAACAGAGTATGTACACTGTATGGTATTAGTACTTTTACTATAACAGAGTATGTACACTGTATGGTATTAGTACTTTTACTAGAACAGAGTATTTATACTGTGTGGAATTAGTACTTCAACTACAACAGAGTATGTAATGTATACTGTGTGGTATTAGTACTTTTACGATAACAGAGTATGTATACTGTGTGGTATTAGTACTTTTACTATAACAGAGTATGTATACTGTGTGGTATTAGTACTTTTACGATAACAGAGTATGTATACTGTGTGGTATTAGTACTTTTACTATAACAGAGTATGTATACTGTGTGGTATTAGTACTTTTACTAGAACAGAGTATGTATACTGTGTGGTATTAGTACTTTTACTAGAACAGAGTATGTATACTGTGTGGTATTAGTACTTTTACTAGAACAGAGTATGTATACTGTGTGGTATTAGTACTTTTACTAGAACAGAGTATGTATACTGTGTGGTATTAGTACTTTTACTATAACAGAGTATGTACACTGTATGGTATTAGTACTTTTACTAGAACAGAGTATGTATACTGTGTGGTATTAGTACTTTTACTAGAACAGAGTATGTATACTGTGTGGTATTAGTACTTTTACTAGAACAGAGTATGTATACTGTGTGGTATTAGTACTTTTACTATAACAGAGTATGTACACTGTATGGTATTAGTACTTTTACTATAACAGAGTATGTACACTGTATGGTATTAGTACTTTTACTAGAACAGAGTATTTATACTGTGTGGAATTAGTACTTCAACTACAACAGAGTATGTATAGTGTGTGGTATTAGTACTTTTACTAGAACAGAGTATGTAATGTATACTGTGTGGTATTAGTACTTTTACGATAACAGAGTATGTATACTGTGTGGTATTAGTACTTTTACTAGAACAGAGTATGTATACTGTGTGGTATTAGTACTTTTACTAGAACAGAGTATGTATACTGTGTGGTATTAGTACTTTTACTAGAACAGAGTATGTATACTGTGTGGTATTAGTACTTTTACTATAACAGAGTATGTATACTGTGTGGTATTAGTACTTTTACTATAACAGAGTATGTACACTGTATGGTATTAGTACTTTTACTATAACAGAGTATTTATACTGTGTGGAATTAGTACTTCAACTACAACAGAGTATGTATAGTGTGTGGTATTAGTACTTTTACTAGAACAGAGTATGTAATGTATATTGTGTGGTATTAGTACTTTTACGATAACAGAGTATGTATACTGTGTGGTATTAGTACTTTTACTATAACAGAGTATGTATACTGTGTGGTATTAGTACTTTTACTAGAACAGAGTATGTAAACTGTGTGGTATTAGTACTTTTACTAGAACAGAGTATGTATACTGTGTGGTATTAGTATTTTTACTAGAACAGAGTATGTATACTGTGTGGTATTAGTACTTTTACTAGAACAGAGTATGTATACTGTGTGGTATTAGTACTTTTACTAGAACAGAGTATGTATACTGTGTGGTATTAGTACTTTTACTAGAACAGAGTATGTATACTGTGTGGTATTAGTACTTTTACTATAACAGAGTATGTACACTGTATGGTATTAGTACTTTTACTATAACAGAGTATGTACACTGTATGGTATTAGTACTTTTACTAGAACAGAGTATTTATACTGTGTGGAATTAGTACTTCAACTACAACAGAGTATGTATAGTGTGTGGTATTAGTACTTTTACTAGAACAGAGTATGTAATGTATATTGTGTGGTATTAGTACTTTTACGATAACAGAGTATGTATACTGTGTGGTATTAGTACTTTTACTAGAACAGAGTATGTATACTGTGTGGTATTAGTACTTTTACTAGAACAGAGTATGTATACTGTGTGGTATTAGTACGTTTACTAGAACAGAGTATGTATACTGTGTGGTATTAGTACGTTTACTAGAACAGAGTATGTATACTGTGTGGTATTAGTACTTTTACTATAACGGAGTATGTAATGTATACTGTGTGGTATTAGTACTTTTGCTAGAACAGAGTATATATAGTGTGTGGTATTAGTACTTTTACTAAAACAGAGTATTTAGACTGTGTGGTATTAGTACTTTTACTAAAACAGAGTATTTAGACTGTGTGGTATTAGTACTTTTAATAGAACAGAGTATTTAGACTGTGTGGTATTAGTACGTTTACTAAAACAGAGTATTGTTAATGTGTGGTACAAGTACGTTTAATATAACAGAGTATGTATACTGTGTGCTATTAGTACTTTACGGTCGTCCTCCGCCATAACGGAAGTAACGGAAAACGGTAACGGTAAACCAACGCTTTTACTGACCTGCCGCACGGTGAACCACCAAAGACCAGAAGAGGAGGACGCTGAATCCGGTTCGCTTCATGTCGGCGGATGAAGAAGCGAACCAGTTCGGGTCCGAGTTAAATAACGGACCGAGGACACGAACCCGCGGTGGTTAACAACGGGTTGAATGTGAAAGTAAAGTTGCATTCAAGACGCTTCAGAGCATGCGCGGAACGGATCAGCTGATGTACGATCTGAAGGTCCTTAAAGCTACACTGTATAGAAGTCTATGAGAAAATGGTCCTACTTCTCTCTTGATGTATTACCTCAGTAAACATTGTAATCATGAGTTTATGGTCTCAATCTCTAGTTTCAAGTCTTCTTCAATCCAGCATGATGTTCATTTAGTACATTATGGTCCATTTAGAGTCCACCAGACCAGAAAGCAGGGGATGCTTTAGGGGGCGGGGCTTCAAAATAAAAAGGTAAGGTTGGCTAATGTAATATAGAAACATCATAGTCCATTTGTTCTGGACGGAACGATAATTACCATCGGTCTATATCAAGTGTACGTAGATTACAGATTCAAATGACGTACACGAGCACCACCTAATACATGTCCAGCTGTTATAAATAAAGGATTACGTACCATCCGTTAGTGAAAGTGTCCTCTTCTCCGCCAGGTTGAAAGGCTCTGGTCACCTCCAACTTGGGAACGCTGCGATTTCCAAGTCGGTTTCTAGTATTTATCACAATTCCGATAACACATGAAGGCAGCATGACACATATCGGCAAAGCTGACCTTGAATCATGGAAGCTAACTTACGGTAGTTGTTAGCTCGCCAGAAGCCAGTCGTCACCTTTTAAACTGAGCTCAACTGGCTTCTTGTGAAACATCAGACTGGGAACGACGAACACGGAAAGGGAAGTCATGTTGAACCTTGACCCCGGAGGACTTTTGTACGTCAGACGTCGTTGGTAAGTCGATGTTAGCGAATAACAGGAAGCACACTTTATTGCGTCCACGCATTACTTCCTGAGACCGTTAGCGCTCAGGCTAACCTTGGAGCCTGAATTAGCTTTTTTTGGTGGAGCTAAAATAAGCAGAATTTACAATACGCGGTACAATTTGATGACAACAATTGTGCCGGAAATTCCGGATATTGCAGATATTTATTATAATAATTTAACAAAATTCTCATAAAGCGGTTTGTTTTGTTAATTATTGCTTCGTGAATTTACTTATTAAAGTATTTTTAAGATTCAAACATTAAGACTTGCTTCTCTTGTTTTTTTTCTCTCGTCAACCGACTTTTCTCAGATCTGTTAGTCGTGATCAAATTTTTTTTTCACAAATCCCCCAAAACACACATCTGCATTTCACACAAGTTTTATTCAAACATCTGGAGATAAACATGAAGGTCAAAGGTCAGAGATCGCCTTGATCTGAACACATGAAGCTGCGTAAAGTTGAGAGTTTGTATTGAAGCTGCAGATTTCTGTTTAATAGAAACGCTGCGACCCGTCTCTTGGGAGTTGTAGTTTTTTTGCATCTCACAAATTCATTGACGATAACTTAGCTATAAGAACGAAGTCTGTGGTTCGGCCTCGTCGGTCTCACAATAAATATAAATACGGGAGCTTCACTGACGACAGAAAGACAGGAAGTGATGCGGGTCCTTGCACCAACGACGTCACTCAGTTGCTTCGCCCTTGGTGGGTGTGGTCACGCCCCAGGGCATGCTGGGTAAGTAGTGTGCCAGCCACTCTCCCCAGCTGCTCCTGGGCACCGCCGCCACCTCCTCCCCTCCTGCACCTCTTTTCACCTCCCACCCCCCCACCACCCAGTCCAGCTCCTCCCTCCCTCCCTCCGCCTCCTCCGTCTCCTCCCTCAGGATTACGCTGTAGCGCTTTCTGGAAACTCCTCCTTCACTTCTCTCCTCTCCTCGCCTCCTCCCTCCATCTTTTACGGAGACCTGACACTCCTCTGTGACGCCCCTCCACCCCTCTATCTCCTGCTCTTTGCTCAACATACGGTACAAGGACTTCCTGTACACTCCCTTCTCCCCCGTCCCTCCTCCTTCCTCTCTCGTTGCTCCTCCTCCTCTTCCTGTCGGCTCCAGAGTGACAAGGAGTCTTTCACTCCCTCCTTCACCTTCCCTCTCAGAGGCTTCTCCTCCCTCTTTGTGGATGAACATCACAGAGCGATACAGCTCCATGCCTCCTCCTCCTCCTCCTCCCACCGCCTCTCTTTCTTCCCTCCCGTTATAACATAACAGCCTCATGACCTCACCTCCTCCTCTTCTCGCCAGTGTCATGCTCAGCGGCTTGTAAATCCTCCTGTACCAAACGATCAGACCTGCCAGAGTCACCAATATGCACGCCATCGACACCGCGCACAGCAGCAGGCACCCTGCAAACAACCAAAAACAGAACGTCCCAGCACCTCGGGCAGCACTTATTTCAAAGCCGGCGGGGGTCAAAGTGGCGGTCGGTGCGTCAGCGGCGGCCGTGGATCGGGGTTTAGTCGGCATCATGTTGGCAGGACTTTCAGTTGAGGGTCTGCCTGAAGGAACGGTGGAATGAGGAGCCAAGGTAATAGTGGGAACAGGAGTAGTAGTGGTAGAAGTAGTTGTGGTAATAGGAGTAGTAGTAGAAGTAGTTGTGGGAATAGGAGTAGTCATAGTAGTAGAAGGAGGAGTAGTAGTAGTAGTAGTAGAAGTAGTAGTGGGAGTAGGAGTAGTATAAGTAGTTGTGGGAATAGGAGCAGTAGTAGTAGGAGTAGTTGTAGTAGAAGTAGTTGTGGGAATAGGAGTAGTCATAGTATTAGAAGGAGGAGTGGGAGCAGGAGTAGTAGAAGTAGTTGTGGTAATAGGAGTAGTAGTAGAAGTAGTTGTGGGAATAGGAGTAGTCATAGTAGTAGAAGGAGGAGTAGTAGTAGTAGTAGAAGTAGTAGTGGGAGTAGTAGTAGTAGGAGTAGTTGTGGGAATAGGAGCAGTAGTAGTAGTAGTAGTAGGAGGAGTAGTAGTAGTAGGAGTAGTTGTGGGAATAGGAGTAGTTGCATCTGGTTCTTCATCTTCTCCTGAACACAGATCAGAATTACCCAGATTTACTAAAGGTGTGCCTTTATGCCGCGGAGGAGAGTCGCACACCTGAGAACAGATAGCAAAAAGCCACAGTAAGCCAAAATTAATCATTTTGCCAAACTCATTTTTTGGCTTTACTTCTTGTTTGGTGCCATTTCCTGCTTGGGATACTCACCACACTTTCTCCATCCGGGTCCCTGGACGAGCGGGGAAAGGGAGAGCCAGTATGGATGTAGACATTGAAATCGTATTCATCAAGGTATCCGTGGAAGTAAGTCAGTGAACAAAAGCAGGCCCAAGGATTGGCTGAGAGGAAGAGGTACGGCACATCCACCCTCGGACTGAACCAATTATCTGGCATCAGCTTGATCTTAAATGAAAAGGAAATTACCTGTAACCTTCGCCCTCTACAGGCGAGAAGCTGCTGTCACCAGTGAGCTACAGTAAAATAAAATCAAAATGGAACAGTACTTTCAAAGCTCTGTGTTCTCCCACCTTGTTGTCCTCCAGGTAGAGGGTCTCTATGACCGGGAGGGGGCGGAGCATGAGATCAGGAAGCACCTTGATATGATTGGATGACAAGTCTAGGATCTAGAGGACAGAACCACCAGTCAGAAGAGAAGCAATGATGGGTTGGGCATACGTTCCTGTCCTTTTAACTAATCTATCTTCACGGTATGCGTCCTAACATCCAGACAAGCTACCTTCATGGTAGTTTGCACCCTTGTTTCCTAACAAGCTAACTTAAAGGTATATGTCCTAACTTCGTAACAAGCTAGTCCTAACAAGGTACTTCCACAGCATGCGTTCTAACAAGGTACCTTCACAGCATGCGTCCTAACAAGGTACCTGCACAGATGCGTCCTGCCAAGGTACCTTCACAGCATGCATCCTAACAAGGTACCTTCACGGCATGGGTCCTAACAAGGTACCTTCACGGCATGGGTCCTAACAAGGTACCTTCACGGCATGGGTCCTAACAAGGTACCTTCACAGCATGCGTCCTGCCAAGGTCCTAAAAAGGAATGTCCTAACTCCCTATCAAGCTACTTTTACAGGACGCATCCTTATTTTCCAAACAAACTACCTCCATGTTCTCCATATTCATAATCTGCATCCTAATAAATCTAGTATTCAACCTTCCTGGTTTGCTTTGTAACTTTCTAACATGCAAACTTCACAGTATGATAACAACATGCTAGGTGCGTCCCAACTTCCAAACTCTCAGTTATTGCTAGCAGGCTACATTCACACCATGCATGCTAACATACTGACCTCCAGCTGGCCGAGTCCAGAGAAGGCGTGGTTGCTCAGGGATTCCATGGCGTTGTGGTCCAGGTAGAGTTCAGTCAGGGCAGGGCAGGCAGAGAAGGAACCGTCAGAGAGGCTCACCAGACGGTTGGACCCCAGCCGGAGAACCGAGAGGCTGGGCAGGATCGGAGTCACGCTGGAGGGCACCTCCGGAATCTGGAGACAAGAAGTCACCAAACCTTTACATTCTAAATATTTACAAAACTATTTCATATTGATTGTGGATATCAACCGGTTTCAACGTATTGACTCAGTATTCATTTTTAGGCACCTTGTTGCCCCTGAGGTCGATCTCATAGATCGCTGGGAAGATCTGGAAGGAGGACCAGGACAGAGTGGAGAACAGGTTGTTGGGAAACAACATAACCTGAAAACAGAGCGAGAGAGGGAGATGAAAAGAAAGACTCAGGGTTTCCTGTCAAGTTGTCATCATGAGTCTGATACAGGAAGCTCGTGTCTCCGCTGTGGTCGGATCCCGTCAGTCAAACACTTTCCAGCTGATCATATTGTCCCTTCTGAAAGTTATTTATGGAAGAACAACGATATTTGGATCACCAAATAAAGTCGCTCTCTACAACAGAAATGTGCAAGTAAAACCCTCCGTTTCCTGAGAGCCACGACGACAACGCCTGCATTTAAAAGGGATGAAAGTAAAGAATAACTAAATAAACTCAACATCATAATCTACATTATTAAGTTATACTGTCTCTCTCCATTTAAACATTCATGTCTGTGCTGCTCAGTAAATTCTACATATTGCTTCATCATTCTACCAAATTATGTTCTGTAAATTAACAAGCAAATTGTAATTAAAAATTGCCAAAATTTGTAATTTTTTTTGTGGGAATGTATTATTTTAAAATGTTTTGATCATAATGTGATTTGAAAGTTTCTGCTACATAAAGACATATCCCATGTTAATATAGTCATTATTTGATTAAGAATCTACTTTTAAATGTTACATTTTCATCTTTTAACCCGATCGCTGTCGTCTTGGTCCGGGTGTTACCTTGGTCGTGGGTTCGAATCCCTTCACAACGTCGCTGAAGCCGAGCGCCGTGCAGTTCTCCCTCTCCCGGTGGTCCTTGTCCCGGTCCCTGCGGCAACCGGCCCACGCTGTAACCGTGGCAACGTGGGAGGAGAGGAGGACTATGATAAAGAGCTGCATTCTGAGAAGACTCCAGAGAGACTGAGTCCAGGAGGAGAAACCAGGAGCCCTGAAGACACTCGCTTATCACCGGAGCAGGAAGCATCAGCTGACAGTCGCCGGGCAGGAAGTGAGACAGGAATCAGCTGTGTTCGGCCGATAGCACGTTTCTCTTGATATGTTTGTTCTCTTCAGCTTCCTCCTTGGGTTTATCAGCTCATGAGTCCAGAGACCAGACTATATGAGGAACCAGAGACTGTCTGTGGTCCCCCAGAGGTCTAGATAGTAGCTCACATTAGTCCAGAGACCAGACCTGACTATGTGGAGGAACCAGAGACTGTCTGTGGTCCCCCAGAGGTCTAGATAGTAGCTCACATTAGTCCAGACACCAGACCAGACTATGTGGAGGAACCAGAGACTGTCTGTGGTCCAAACAACAAGGTCTCTGCTGTATTTATGTCTAGATGACCTTATTTGGAGTGTTGATGGAGCAGCTACAATGTTAGCCTAGCCTAGCACCCATCAACCAGACTCCATTCAGAAAACCAGCGTTTTAACAGTAGTTATCTTGTGGTCTAGCAGACGGACCTAACAAAGCATGACTCAGCACTTTTTACTGATCACCATCTCACGTGACGCACTAAAGTTGAACTTCTAAGTTTGACTACAGTTTGTCTGTGAGGACTTTGACGGCTGAAGACGACGTAAAGACACGAGGACTCTGCAGGGAAGCAGCGGTTCATTCTGGTTGACAGTTTATTGCCATCATGTTGTCTGCAGGTAGAGCCTGAGATTGGTTCCTGATACAACAACAACAACAACAACAACAACAACAACAACAACCCAACAGACAGAAAAACACCTGAAGGGGCTCTGAGCCAATAGCTGGAGGGCTAGACCATGATGTCATCATGTCCACGTCTGTTTTGTTTTTTTTAGTCCTGAAATGACATCGTGCTCCGATGTCGTAAAACTCTGAGGGTTGTGATTGGAGCAGAGAGGGAGTGGGCGGGGCCAGTGACGAGAACGCCCCCCACCAAAAAAACCCTCCTCCCAGACGACAAAAACTAAACAGACGATTAGAATACAAACAAAAATCAGATTTATAATGAAAAACAAACTTGAGATTATGATTCTAAATTAACCTGGAAATGAGCGCACACACACACACACACACACACACGCACACACACGCACACACAGACTTCCAACACACACACACACACACACACACACACACACACGCACACACAGACACGCACACACAGACTTCCAACACACACACACACGCACACACACACAGACTTCCAACACACACACACACACACACACACACACACACACACGCACACAGACTTCCAACACACACACACACACACACACACAGTTGCATGAGGGTGAAGAAGCTCCCTTTAGCAGCATCCAAAAGAACCCAATATTAAAGACACTTTATAATAATTATATTAATAATAGTGATGAAGGCATGATGACGTCACAAAGCGAAGGTTGAACATGTAGGCGGGGTTAAAATACAGGATGCAAATTAATACACAAAATCTGCCAATCAGAAGCCCACACTTGAAATAAAAAAACAAAACCCGCCAAAAAATTAAAAAAAACATAAAAAAAAGGAAAACATCATATCCCATCAATCCCGGCAGTGGCAGCAGGTTTATCACGATTGTCCCGTGATTGGTCGGATCCGGAGACAGCAGAGCAAAACAAGGCAGAAATAACGTTCCTGCTGATGTCATGCTTCTCAGGGCCAATCACAAACCGGTATTTGTTTGTTTTTTGTCATTGTCACGGTGACTACCTCCCTGGTTGCCTGAAGGAACGGTGGAATGAGGAGCCAAGGTAGTATTGGGAACAGGAGTAGTAGTGGTATAAGTAGTTGTGGGAATAGGAGGAGTAGTAGTAGGAGTAGTAGTAGTAGAATTAGTTGTGGGAATAGGAGTAGTTGCATCTGGTTCTTCATCTTCTCCTGAACAGAGATCGGAATTACCCAGATTTATTAAAGGTGTGCCTTTATGCCGCGGAGGAGAGTCGCACACCTGAGAACAGATAGCAAAAAGCCACGGAAAGCCAAAATTAATCATTTTTCAAATTTTACCTATGCATCATTGCTCCTCTAAGATAAGACCTTCGGTATGCACACTGTTGAACAAACCGTTGTTCGATCACGTTTGTGGGGGCAAAACTCCTTTTTTGGCTTTACTTCTTGTTTGGTGCCATTTCCTGCTCGGGATACTCACCACACTTTCTCCATCCGGCTCCATGGACGAGCGGGGAAAGGGAGAGCCAGTATGGATGTAGACATTGTGTTCATATTCATCAAGGTATCCGTGGAAGTAAGTCAGTGAACAAAAGCAGGCCCAGGGATTGGCTGAGAGGAAGAGGTACGGCACATCCACCCTCGGACTGAACCAATTATCTGGCATCAGCTTGATCTTAAATGAAAAGGAAATTACCTGTAACCTTCGCCCTCTACAGGCGAGAAGCTGCTGTCACCACTGGTGAGCTACAGTAAAATCAAATCAAAATGGAACAATACTTTCAAAGCTCTGTGTTCTCCCACCTTGTTGTCCTCCAGGTAGAGGGTCTCTATGACCGGGAGGGGGCGCAGCATGAGATCAGGAAGCACCTTGATATGATTGGATGACAAGTCTAGGATCTAGAAGACAGAACCACCAGTCAGAAGAGAAGCAATGATGGGTTGGGCATACGTTCCTGTCCTTTTAACTAATCTATCTTCACGGTATGCGTCCTAACATCCAGACAAGCTACCTTCATGGTAGTTTGCACCCTTGTTTCCTAACAAGCTACCTTAATGGTATATGTCCTAACTTCGTAACAAGCTAGTCCTAACAAGGTACCTTCACAGCATGCGTCCTAACAAGGTACTTTCACAGCATGCGTCCTAACAAGGTACCTTCATGGCATGCGTCCTAACAAGGTACCTTCATGGCATGCATCCTAACAAAGTACCTTCACAATATGCATTTTAACAAGGTACCTTCACGGCATGTGTCCTAACAAGGTACCTTCACAGCATGCATCCTTCCAAGGTACCTTCATATTATGCGTCCAAACAAGGTACCTTCACGGCATGCATCCTAACAAGGTACCTTCACAGCATGCATCCTAACAAGGAACGTGTCCTAACTCCCTATCAAGCTACTTTTACAGGATACATCCTTATTTTCCAAACAAACTACCTCCATGTTCTCCATATTCATAATCGGCATCCTAATAAATCTAGTATTCAACCTTCCTGGTTTGCTTTGTAACTTTCTAACATGCAAACTTCACAGTATGATAACAACATGCTAGGTGCGTCCCAACTTCCAAACTCTCAGTTATTGCTAACAGGCTACATTCACACCATGAATGCTAACATGCTGACCTCCAGCTGGCTGAGTCCAGAGAAGGCGTGGTTGCTCAGGGATTCCATGGCGTTGTGGTCCAGGTAGAGTTCAGTCAGGGCAGGGCAGGCAGAGAAGGAACCGTCAGAGAGGCTCACCAGACGGTTGGACCCCAGCCGGAGAACCGAGAGGCTGGGCAGGATCGGAGTCACGCTGGAGGGCACCTCCGGAATCTGGAGACAAGAAGTCACCAAACCTTTACATTCTAAATATGTACAAAACTACTTCATATTGATTGTGGATATCAACCGGTTTCAACGTATTGACTCAGTATTCATTTTTAGGCACCTTGTTGCCCCTGAGGTCGATCTCATAGATCGCTGGGAAGATCTGGAAGGAGGACCAGGACAGAGTGGAGAACAGGTTGTTGGGAAACAACATAACCTGAAAACAGAGCGAGAGAGGGAGATGAAAAGAAAGACTCAGGGTTTCCTGTCAAGTTGTCATCATGAGTCTGATACAGGAAGCTCGTGTCTCCGCTGTGGTCGGATCCCGTCAGTCAAACACTTTCCAGCTGATCATATTGTCCCTTCTGAAAGTTATTTATGGAAGAACAACGATATTTGGATCACCAAATAAAGTCGCTCTCTACAAGAGAAATGTGCAAGTAAAACCCTCCGTTTCCTGAGAGCCATGATGACAACGCCTGCATTTAAAAGGAATGAAAGTAAAGAATAACGAAATAAACTCAACATCATAATCTACATTATTAAGTTATACTGTCTCTCTCCATTTAAACATTCATGTCTGTGCTGCTCAGTAAATTCTGCATATTGCTTCATCATTCTACCAAATTATGTTCTGTAAATTAACAAGCAAATTGTAATTAAAAATTGCCAAAATTTGTAATTTTTTTTGTGGGAATGTATTATTTTAAAATGTTTTGATCATTATGTGATTTGAAAGTTTCTGCTACATAAAGACATATCCCATGTTAATATAGTCATTATTTGATTAAGAATCTACTTTTAAATGTTACATTTTCATCTTTTAACCCGATCGCTGTCGTCTTGGTCCGGGTGTTACCTTGGTCGTGGGTTCGAATCCCTTCACGTCGCTAAAGCCGAGCGCCGTGCAGTTCTCCCTCTCCCGGTGGTCCTTGTCCCGGTCCCTGCGGCAACCGGCCCACGCTGTAACCGTGGCAACGTGGGAGGAGAGGAGGACGATGATGAAGAGCTGCATTCTGAGAAAGACTCCAGAGAGACTGAGTCCAGGAGGAGAAACCAGGAGCCCTGAAGACACTCGCGTATCACCGGAGCAGGAAGCATCAGCTGACAGTCGCCGGGCAGGAAGTGAGACAGGAATCAGCTGTGTTCGGCCGATAGCACGTTTCTCTTGATATGTTTGTTCTCTTCAGCTTCCTCGTTGGGTTTATCAGCTCATGAGTCCAGAGACCAGACTATATGAGGAACCAGAGACTGTCTGTGGTCCCCCAGAGGTCTAGATAGTAGCTCACATGAGTCCAGAGACCAGACCAGACCATGTGGAGGAACCAGAGACTGTCTGTGGTCCCCCAGAGGTCTAGATAGTAGCCCACATTAGTCCAGAGACCAGACCAGACTATGTGGAGGAACCAGAGACTGTCTGTGGTCCCCCAGAGGTCTAGATAGTAGCCCACATTAGTCCAGAGACCAGACCAGACCATGTGGCGGAACCAGAGACTGTCTGTGGTCCCCCAGAGGTCTAGATAGTAGCTCACATTAGTCCAAAGACCAGACCAGACTATGTGGTGGAACCAGAGACTGTCTGTGGTCCCCCAGAGGTCTAGATAGTAGCTCACATTAGTCAAGAGACCAGACCAGACTATGTGGAGGAACCAGAGACTGTCTGTGGTGCCCCAGAGGTCTAGATAGTAGCTCCCATTAGTCCAGAGACCAGACCAGACCATGTGGAGGAACCAGAGACTGTCTGTGGTCCCCCAGAGGTCTAGATAGTAGCTCCCATTAGTCCAGACACCAGACCAGACTATGTGTAGAACCAGAGACTGTCTGTGGTCCAAACAACAAGGTCTCTGCTGTATTTATGTCTAGATGACCTTATATGGAATGTTGATGGAGCAGCTACAATGTTAGCGTAGCCTAGCACCCATCAACCAGACTCCGTTCAGAAAACCAGCGTTTTAACAGTAGTTATCTTGTGGTCTTGCAGACAGACCTAACAAAGCATGACTCAGCACTTTTTACTGATCACCATCTCACGTGACGCACTAAAGTTGAACTTCTAAGTTTGACTACAGTTTGTCTGTGAGGACTTTGACGGCTGAAGACGACGTAAAGACACGAGGACTCTGCAGGGAAGCAGCGGTTCATTCTGGTTGACAGTTTATTGCCATCATGTTGTCTGCAGGTAGAGCCTGAGATTGGTTCCTGATACAACAACAACAACAACAACAACCCAACAGACAGAAAAACACCTGAAGGGGCTCTGAGCCAATAGCTGGAGGGCTAGACCATGATGTCATCATGTCCACGTCTGTTTTTTTTTCTTGAGTCCTGAAGTGACATCGTGCTCCGATGTCGTAAAACTCTGAGGGTTGTGATTGGAGCAGAGAGGGAGTGGGCGGGGCCAGTGACGAGAACACCCCCCACCAAACAAACCCTCCTCCCAGACGACAAAAACTAAACAGACGATTAGAATACAAACAAAAATCAGATTTATAATGAAAAACAAACTTTAGATTATGATTCTAAATTAACCTGGAAATGAGCCCACACACACACACACACACACACAGACTTCCAACACACACACACACACACACACAGACTTCCAACACACACACACACACACACACACACACACACACACACACACACACACACACACACACACACACACACACACACACACACACACACACACACACACACACACACACACACACACACAGACTTCCAACACACACACACACACACAGTTGCATGAGGGTGAAGAAGCTCCCTTTAGCAGCATCCAAAAGAACCCAATATTAAAGACACTTTATAATAATTATATCAATAATAGTGATGAACGCATGATGACATCACAAAGCGAAGGTTGAACATGTAGGCGGGGTTAAAATACAGGATGCAAATGAATACACAAAATCTGCCAATCAGAAGCCCACGCTTGAAAAAAACTAAAACAAAACAACAACAACAAAACAAACAAAAAAAAATAACATAAAAAAAAGGAAAACATCATTTCCCATCAATCCCGGCGGTGGCAGCAGGTTTATCACGATTGTCCCGTGATTGGTCGGATCCAGAGACAGCAGAGCAAAACAAGGCAGAAATAACGTTCCTGCTGATGTCATGCTTCTCAGGGCCAATCACAAACCGGTATTTGTTTGTTTGTTGTCATCGTCACGGCGACTACCTCCCTGGCTGGCCGGGGCGGCCGGAAGGAACGCATCCCATTGGTTGGTTCTGACCGTGAGTTAGAAAGGTCTTCAAAGTCACGGAGCGCAAAAAAATAAACATTCGCTCCACTCGTCATCTCCCACAATGCCTTGCTCTGTGTAGGCGGGGTTTAGGCGGTACAAGTAAACATGTCTTCATTCAGGGTGTATAAAAACCCACCGAGGCTGCAGGCAGTTCGACGCTGGAAGTGAGAAACGTGGCATATTCCTACATTCCAGAGGTGCAGTGAACACACCAGGAGAAACCTCAGATTTCCAATTAATCAATAATTACATTCCTGTTAGTTGCAGCCTTAAACTCATCAGCACGTTTCATATTTCTCATTCTCAAAAAACTGTATTGAAGTGGCTTAAAATGTGTGAAAACCACCCAAATCTCCAACTTCCCGACGTGCCATGAACGCAGCAGCAGTTTATCCCTCGTTTTCGGACACAATAATAAACGTTTTATTGTCGGATGCTTTAAAATGTCATAGTGTCTTGTTCCTACTTCAAAAACGTCCTTCTCTTATTGCCACCTCGTCTCACACTACCTTTCCCAGAGTTCCTTGCTCACACGGCCCTACATACACCAGATCCCATCATTTATCATGATTCCTACAATCTCCCACGTCTGTTAATCAAGTCAGTATTCTTACGTCTCCCACGAGGCACCACTTCCTACATTTCCCACGATTGCCAGAGACGGTGAAGGCAACATATTAAACATATATATATATATATTTATATATATATATATTCATAAAAACATCAAAAGACAAACGAGTCAGGATACACTTCAAATATACACACAACGCTTTAAAAAGATTCAACATGCGAGTCTCAACGTCTACACTTCCTCGTCCTTCCACCGCGGCACTCTGCTCGCCTGCAGGAGGCGCCGCAGAGCCGCTCTCTTTGGTTTATGTAGCACTCGGCGACGCAGCGTTCGATGTCGCGCGGGAGAAACGGGGAAATGCTACAACAGGTTCAAGTTTAAGGTCAGAATATTTAATTATTTTACGTACAAAGCTTCGTTGAATGATGTCGTTTTTTTAAACGGCTAAACAACAACGGATACAAAACAGGTCGCTCGATAAAAATGTGTCGATTTTTTTAAATAATCTATATTCATGAAATAATTTGTCTTTTAGACTTCACAACGGTCCGCATGATTGTAAAAAACAATCCCTATAATCGGTGTAGAGAGGCTTTTATTTTGAAATGTCAGAACTGAAATTTTTTTTTTTAAACATTTTTTAACATCGCTAGATTTTGGGCCACTGTCCTTTAAAAAAATGTGCGGGATCCTAAACCAATGAATAATAGTTTAAAACGTTGCCAAAGTCGTACAAACTCCCACGCAACATGAATGCTGCCTTCGCTAACTATGCTAAGCTAATACTTTTCCCCTGACAAGCTAAACTAGCGCAGACTAGCCCCGAGCTAACCACAGAACTCTCAGACTGAACCAGGCTAGTTAGCCTCCTGGGCTAACAGCAGGCTAGGCTAACCGGCTCGGGGAAAAAAAACAAAAAAACAACGTACTTCAACGCTTTCTTTAAGTAAATATCGACGACAGGAGACTTCCGCTAACAGTAGCTAGCCACTTCAGCTTTAAGGCACCTTTTTGATAAACTGATCAATAAAATCAATAACTTCCATCCTGTTTGACAAAAAAAACAAAACACCATCACTATGGCAACAGCTAACCCGCGCTAACGTCAAAGCTAGGAGGAAGCTACACACACACACACACACACACAGCAGGACTGAAGATACAGGATGTGTGTGTGTGATGTTAGTTGGCGTGTGACGGGTCGACAGTCACACACACACACACACACAGCAGCCTATTCTACAGCATCAGGACCGCGTCCTGCAGCCAATCAGAGAGCTCCGTGGTGTCATGAGGTCAGATGGGGGTCTCCTTGTTGTTTTTGAGGTCCGGTGCGCTGAACTGACGTCTCATCCTCGGGGGGGTGGTGAAGCCCCACCCCCCCTGTGGTGGCCCCGCCCCCAGCAGCATGTCGGCAGGAGGGGGTGGCGGCCCGGAGCGTGGCAGGCTGTAGTAGTTGGGGTAAGGTCCTGGCTGGAATGGTGCATTCTGGGGGCTGTAGTAGGGATGGTGCTGGAACTGATGGTGCTGGTGATGATTATAATGGAAGCCTCCATCTCTGCCCCTCCCTCCTCCTCCTCTCCCCCCTCCCCTCTCGCCTCCAGGCCCAGGGGACTCGCTCCTCCTCTGTCTCGGTCGCCCCTGGTGACCGCCTCCGCCGCCATGATGCTGGCCGTTGTCATAGTTACTGTTGCCCTGGGTGGAGCTGTCCAGAGAGTTGCGGCGGTAGCGGTGCTGCTGGTTTTGGTTGTTTCCCTGGTGGTGTTGATGGTGGTGGTAGTAGTTGCCGCCCTGGTTGCCCTGGTTACGCTGTTGCCAGGCACGATTTGGGCTTGGGGTGCGCATGCGAGGGGGCGGGACCTGGAAGGGGAGGGGCAAGAGAGCCGGACCCTGAGGGGGAGGAGGCGATGGAGAACATTTACCCTCCACTCCTCCTCCTCCTCCTCCTCCTCCTCCCCCCTCCTCCTCCTGCTCTCCTCCGTCACCTTGTCCCTCCCCCAGACCCAGAGCCATCAGGGCGGCGGTGGCTGGTCCCCACGACAACCGGTGGGCAGGGTTACTCTTGAAGGGGAACTTGAGCTTGCACTCCTGGGGGGGGATGAAGCGGCCGGTCCCGGGGAGGTGAACGGGAACAACGGGGGAGTTCGGACCTGCGGGGGGAGGGGGGACATCCGTCAGGTTCCTCAAACATCATCAATCTAATC
Organism: Eutrigla gurnardus; assembly: GCF_963514095.1. Taxonomy (NCBI): domain Eukaryota; kingdom Metazoa; phylum Chordata; class Actinopteri; order Perciformes; family Triglidae; genus Eutrigla; species Eutrigla gurnardus. The sequence continues at coordinate 1,866,479 of NC_139934.1, read as the reverse complement.
AAACGTGTCATGTGTCATGGCGGTATCTGACCCTGGATCTGGTTCTGGTTCTGGCCTCGGAGTTTCTTGGTGATGTTCTGCTGCTGCAGGTTCAGGATGCGCTGCTGTTCCTGCTTCAGCCAGCGGAGGCGCCCTCGCCTGAACGCCGGGTCCTCGTCCATCAGCCGCTTCACCCTGACCTCCGGCTGGCGGGGGGCGTCCCCGGCCACGCCCTCGTCCCTCTGGGGCGAGCCGTCGCCCTCCTCACTGTTGGCGTCGTCGTCCTGGAAACAAGAGGACTGGTTACCGGGGAGACGATGGACGGATGGACCCGGGGGGGAGCGGGGGACCTACCTGAACAGGTATGATGCTCTCCATCTTGATCATGCGGTCCCTCAGAGCTTTGATCTCCTCGTCCTTCATGTTGTTCTGCAGCTTCACCTCCTGGAAGACGTCCGTGTGGTTATTGATGATGATGATGATGATTGATTGATTGATCGTCTCTTGAACAACAAACTCACCTCTAAAATATCAGTGAGTTTATCGATGTGAGCCTTCAGGTCATACGCCTTCTTCCCACCCCCCTCCCCCGTCTCTCCTCCCCCTCCTCCCCCCTCCTCCGTGGGGGGGCTCCTCTCCTCCCCGATGCCCACGGTGTCGCAGACGTCCTGGGCCACGGCCCTCCAGGTCTCCCTCTCGTTGGGGTCCTTCTTGGAGTACATGCGGCTGAGTTCCTTCATCTTGACGATGGACAGCGCCTCGATCTCCTGGCGGGAGTGCCGGAAGTCTCCCAGAGCCACCTGAGGGGGGCGCCACACACACAGAGGACACTTTAAAACCAGGAGGACTCCAGCGGTCTGGTCTACCTGGTCTATTAGAAGGAGTGTGGACCTCGTAGCAGATCTCTTTGACCGCCTGCATGCGGAGGTCCTCCATGGTGACCCGTTTGGGGTCTTTGCTGATCCTCCTCCTCTGAGGGATCTGGTAGACCCGGAGAGGCTCCCTCCTCTTCCCACTGCTGGGAAGACCACAACGCTTCACTATGGACTGGACCTGGAGACAGACAGGTGAGACGGAGACAGACAGGCCGATGAGACTCACAGGTAAGATAGACAGGGAGACAGATGAGACAGACAAAAAGGTAGGTGAGGCAGAAAGAGACAGACAGGTGAGGCAGAGGGAGACAGACAGGTGAGGCAGAGGGAGACAGACAGGTGAGGCAGAGGGAGACAGGTGTGTGCACCTTGTTTGCAGGTAGCTTCTCTCTCAGCGAGGAGATCAGCCTCCAGCTCTCCTCACAGGAGCGTTTGTCCGAGTCGTCACCACTGTCACTGTCTGCGTACTGAACACACACACACACACACACACACACGTTATTGATCGTTGATTAACCGACAGCCACCAGACGATCCAATATCAATCACACAGGAACCAACCAGTCTGTGTTGCTCCAGCAGCAGATCAGCCTCCTCCTTCTCTCTACGGTACTGAATCTCCATGTCTTGTAGTCTGGGACACACACACACACACACACACACACACACACACACACACACACACACACACACACACACACACACACAATCAATTAATCAATTAACCAGTTTGACAGCAGAGACCAGCAGAGACCAGCAGAGACCAGTATAGATTACCTCTTCTCCATCTCCAGCTTGATGTCGATGCCTTGCTTCTCCAGCAGCTCCCTCTGGGCGTAGTTCCAGTCCTCCGGCTCCCCCTGCTGGTCGGCGGTGGCGCTGCGCTCCCTCTCCAGCCTCGCCTGCTCCGGGTGGTTGAACCGGAACACGTGGTTCTTCCCCATCACGATGCGGTGACCTAGCCACGGAGATGGACCGGTTACTCATTTACAAAAAAACAAACTACGACTCCCAGGGTGCATTTCACTAGGAACACTCTGTAGGTACCTTGTTTGAGGACGACGGCGTCGGTGATCTGCTTCCCGTTAACGTACGTCTCTGCTCCCACTAACGGCTCCAGGGTCACCACCACTGTGGACAGAGGACAGCCGTGAGGCACCAGAGACCGGGGGGGGGGGGGGGGACAGGGGAGACCAGAGGGGACAGGAGAGACCAGGGGGGGGCAGGAGAGACCAGGAGGGACAGGAGAAACCAGAGGGGGCAGTAGAGATGAGGAGAGACCAGGGCGGACAGAAGAGACCAGGGAGAGACCGGGGGGGGGGGCATAGAAATAAAAAAAAGGAGTAGGATGGACATTCCCAATCAAAGCAGGAAGCTAGCTAGCAGGCTCACTGCTCCTGAGAAGGACACCTAGCTAACTAGCCACATAGCTAGCTAAGTAGCCACCTAGCTAACTAGTTCTCAAATTACCACTGAAAAAAAAAAAAAGGTTGGATGTCCGTTCAACTCCAATTCTATTTCTATGAGTAGAGCTCAGTCAAACACAGACAGTAGAGAGTATGAGGGGGGGGGGGGGGGGGGGCACAGGAAACATGGGTGTGTGTGTATGATGATGACATCACCATGGCAACTGGTAACAACGACTGTTAAAACGATACCTGACAGATTTCCTGGCAGCTTTTACAGAGAGAAGAAGAAGAAGAGTCACTCACTGAACACACACACACACACACACACACACGCACACTGAACACACACACACACACACACACACGCACACTGAACACACACACACACACACACGCACACTGAACACTCACTGAACACACACGCACACTGAACACACACACACACACACTGAACACACACACACACTCACTGAACATACGCACACTGAACACACACACACACACACGCACACTGAACACACACACACACACGCACACTGAACACACACACACACACACACACACACACACACACACACGCACACTGAACACTCACTGAACACACACACACACACTGAACACACACACACACACGCACACTGAACACACACACACACACACACACACACACACGCACACTGAACACTCACTGAACACACACACACACACTGAACACACTCACTGAACACACTCACTGAACACACACACACACACAGAACACACACACACACACACTGAACACACACACACACACAGAACACACACACACACACTGAACACACACACACACTGAACACACACACACACACACACACACACTGAACACACACACACACTGAACACACACACACACACTGAACACACACACACACACTGAACACACACACACACACACACACACTGAACACACACACACACACACACACACACACACTGAACACACACACTGAACACTCACTCACACACACACACACACACACACACACACTGAACACACACACACTCACTGAACACACTCACTGAACACACTCACTGAACACACACACACTCACTGAACACACTCACTGAACACACACACACTCGCTGAACACACACACACACACACTCACTGAACACACACACACACACTCACTGAACACACTCACTGAACACACACACACTGAACACACACTCACTGAACACACACACACACACTCACTGAACACACACACACTCACTGAACACACACACACACTCACTGAACACACACTGAACACACTCACTGAACACACACACACTCACTGAACACACACACTCACGTCTGTCTAGTAAAATGCTTAATATCGGATCCTCAGATCTGCGAGCTGCTCCAGTCTGACCACCAGAGGGCAACGTGAGCATTCATTCATCCTCAGGATCAATATCAGCTTGATCAGGTGTGTGTTTATATTGAGTACTTGGAGACAGACAGACAGGCGTCTCACCCTCTCCCTGGTCGTTGGTCTCGCTGACGAACACACAGTGGATCTCCTTGATGAAGTGACCCGACAGCTTGATGTCCACGTCCTGCTGCCCGACCCTGAACGCA
>NC_139934.1:1847610-1857610 GCF_963514095.1 Eutrigla gurnardus | reverse complement strand
CTTTAAGCATCATTAGCATCATTGTCAATATTATCATCAGCTTTAGCATCAGCACCATCAGGAGGAGGAGCCAGTGTTTACATATCATTAGCACTAGCATTACTAGCATTACCGTTAATATCCGTAGCATCATTTTAAAGCATCATAACTATAAAAAGCTTCATTAATAGCATCATCATTAGCATTACTTGCATCAGCACTAGCATTACTAGCATCATCACAAGCATTATCACTAGCATCAGTACTAGCACTACTAGCATCATAACCTGTATCATGAACATCAACATCTGCAGCGTCATCATTAGCATTAATAGCATCATCACTAGCATTACTAGCATCAGCACTAGCACTACTAGCTTCATCACTATAATAAGCTTCATTAATAGCATTATCACTAGCATCAGTAATAGCACTACTAGCATCATAACCTGTATCATGAACATCAAAATCTGCAGCATCATCATTAGCATTAATAGCATCATCACTATCATTACTAGCATCAGCACTAGCATTACTAGCATCGGCACTAGCACTACTAGCTTCATCACTATAATAAGCTTCATTAATAGCATTATCACTAGCATCAGTAATAGCACTACTAGCATCATAACCTGTATCATGAACATCAAAATCTGCAGCATCATCATTAGCATTAATAGCATCATCACTATCATTACTAGCATCAGCACTAGCATTACTAGCATCGGCACTAGCACTACTAGCTTCATCACTATAATAAGCTTCATTAATAGCATCATCACTAGCATTACTAGCATGACCGTTAATATCCGTAGCATCGGTTTAAAGCATCATCACTATAAAAAGCTTCATTAATAGTATCATCATTAGCATTACTAGCATCATCACTAGCATCATAAACTGTATCATGAAGAGCCACATCTGCAGCATCAACATTAGCATTACTAGCATCAGCACTAGCGTCATGGGCATCAACAACAGCATCTGTAGCGTAAACGGTAGCATCACTAGCATCGGTGTGGTAGCTAGCTGTCGTGTTACCTTCGAAGGCGTGCAGCAGCATCTCCTCTCCGATGTCCTTGTACACCTGTCTCTGACACGCGAAGGCAGGGTCATCAGCCTGCACACACACACACACACACACACACACACACACACACATACACACACACACACACACACACACACACACACACACACACACACACACACACACACACACACACACACACACACACACACACACACACAGGTTTATCTGATGTGTCTTTTTACATCGTAGTGTGTCCCTGTCTGTCTGTGTGTGTGTGTGTGTGTGTGTGTGTGCTCACCGTTGTGTGTGACCAGTAGGAATAGTCGAAGGTGAAGTTCTTGGCTCCATCTTTAAGCTGTTTGGGGTTGGTGATGCCTGGAAACAAAGATGGAGGCGTTACCAAACACAGGCTTCCTCCACCTTGAATCCAAGTCAAACTCAAGCACTTATCAAGCATTTCAAGGTGCATTTCAATGCTGTTCCAGCACCTTCCAGCTGTGGTGAACTCTATATTTGTTACACTCCTCAGTATTGAGTCTACTTATTATTGCACTACACTAAAATTCAAGTGTTTTCAAGGATTTCCAGCACCTGTATGAAACCTGCATCTACAGTCTTTCCTTCACTAACATTTTCACATCTGCATCATCGCGTGGAGTCTCCTGAACCTGGACCTGGAAACCTCTGGCTCTCACGGAGAAAAGATACTTAGTAGTATAAATACACAGTATAAATATACAGTATAAATATCTAGTCGGTGTGAGGGTGAGAGAGAGAACGAGAGAGAGAACGGACGGCTGCTAAAAACAGCGCCGCTGAAGAAAACTATAAATAAACTGTGTGTGTGTGTTTAAATGGCAGCAGGTTCAAAGGTCGCTTGATGGGCAGAGGCACTGAGTGTGTGTGTGTGTGTGTGTGTGTGTGTGTGTGCTTACAGGTGGTGTTTCCCTGCATCTGGATGACACACTTGGCGTTGCGTCCCGTCTCTCTGGAGTTGAACGGGCGGACTCGCACCGCCACCTTCACCGACGCGCCCGCCATCGCTCCGGCTCCGCCCACTCCACCTGACAGAGGAGGAGAAGAAGAAAGTTTACGGCAACATACGTTACAAACTGGAAAGAGTGTTCACCAGGCAGGGGGAGGTGATAATGAAAGGGTATCCAGGAGCATGATGGGAAATGTAGTCCTGTGTTTTGGGAGTAAAAGTCAGTTTCGTAAATCCAACGACATCATTATTGAGCCACTAGAAGATTACTGGAAATTACAGACCTGTAAAATAAACTACAAGTATGTATGTATGTATATATATATATATATATATATATATATATATATATATATATATATATATATATATATATATATATATATATTCCTGTTCCCTCCTCCTCCCTCCATTCCTTCCTTCCTCTCTTTCTCTCATGTTTCCACTTATTTTCTCTCCCTTTACATTCCTGTCCTGTTGTGTTTCCTGGTCGCCGTGGTAACCACAGCAGCCTCATGATCACCTCTGCCTTTCATCTGCTTGTCTCTCCTTCCATTGTGTCTCTCTCTCTATTGTCAGTCTATGTCGAACGCCCCTGCCTCGGGCCTCCAGACAAACACAGCTGAGCAGTCTTCTGTGTGTGTGTGGGGGGGTTATTATTATTATTGATCCGCCTGTCAATCATCTATCAGACAGTCAGACAGACAGAGGGCCGTGATCACGTTATTGATCAGCTCAGTGATTGGACCACAGTGATTAACCATGTTACAGAATCGCTGACGTTTCATTGGCCCACATCTTGTTAGCTGACTTCAGAACATCATGACAAGGAGACGTGAGAGTAAAAAAAACAAAGTTCAGGATCCAGATCAGGATCCAGATCAGCCCGCCTCGGGTCTGAGTCCACAAACACAGAACAAACACTGAACAGGAAGCAGCTTCAGGCTCAGAACTAGATGTACCAGGTGACATCACGTTGCTGTGACAGGTGAGACGGGACAACGGACCAGTGTGTGTGTGTGTGTTTACAGTCTCAGCAGACAGACAGATGGAGGACACAGATACAGGATTGTGCTCCGGTTGTGAGTCTAGGTGAACAAGCCGCCTGCATACCAGAGAGACGCTGACATCACAGCACAGGCATCCCAACACACACACACACACACGCACACACACACACACACTGATGATTGAACAGGCCTGGCTACTTGTAAAGCTGCTGTTAGTCAAACTAACCAGCTGTTTAAACAGACAGTTTACACAGACAGATAGAGAGGGGCAGACAGAGAGACAGACAGATAGAGAGGGGCAGACAGAGAGACAGACAGATAGAGAGGGGCAGACAGAGAGACAGACAGATAGAGAGGGGCTGACAGAGAGACAGACAGATAGAGAGGGGCTGACAGAGAGACAGACAGATAGAGAGGGGCAGACAGAGAGACAGACAGATAGAGAGGGGCAGACAGATAGAGAGGGGCAGACAGAGAGACAGACAGATAGAGAGGGGCTGACAGAGAGACAGACAGATAGAGAGGGGCTGACAGAGAGACAGACAGATAGAGAGGGGCTGACAGAGAGACAGACAGATAGAGAGGGGCTGACAGAGAGACAGACAGATAGAGAGGGGCAGACAGAGAGACAGACAGATAGAGAGGGGCTGACAGAGAGACAGACAGATAGAGAGGGGCAGACAGAGAGACAGACAGATAGAGAGGGGCTGACAGAGAGACAGACAGATAGAGAGGGGCTGACAGAGAGACAGACAGGCAGTTTTTCCAGCTTCACAAGAGAGATTCCAGTCATCTTTGTGGTTTCATGTCAAACCAGCTGCTCAGTCCGTTAAATACAACATAGAAGTATACAACAGCAGTGTTTCCCCTAGAATTTTTTTTCAGGCCCGGTGGTACCCGCCGAAAAAACCCTAAACAGACGAGACGTGTGGGATGGTGTATTGGTGCAGTTGGATTAAGTCAGGTGGCACAGCAAGCAGTCTGCAATTTCTTCAATTATTATATTTGCATTCAACATTTTTGTTCAACCAGAGTGTATTCAAGATCACAAGGAGAGAGTGACTTATTAAGGTGCTGGTTGATGGAAATGATCAGGGTCCAGAAAAATATGGCTGGAAAATGATGAGCATCACATTAATAGCTACAGATACTGTAAAACACGACAACGACATATGAGTGCATATATTGTCTTATTTTATCAAGTAAAATATAAGTTATAGGTTTACTCAACAGCAGTTAACTCAAAGTTCCACATCTTATCAAAAACAATCCTCCCCCCCGGGGAGGGGGGGCAAACGGGCTTTGGCCGGTTGTACATACGTCATCACGTCCTAATACTGCACACACATGGCGTGATGTTGTTTTTAAGGAGCGCCGTCTCTGCTTATATTTCTCGACAACACTCGACCTGCATCAGCGCATGTGCGCACGAGCGGATCTGTGCGAGCAGACAGCGCGAGCGCAGCGGGTTTTGGACGGAGATTTTTATAATGTAAAAATAAATAATAATGTAATGTAGGCTAATAAAATAAATATTATGGACCCTATTGACCGGTTCCGCTCACACCACGAGTCTGAAGAGTGCAACAGCTTATCAAAATACAGTGTCAACGTTCCGTGTTTTCAAAGTAGAAAGCGACATCGTGGTGGTTTAACGAGGCGGAACGGCATCAGAACAACATCAAGCGCGTAAAGGACACGAAGAAGAACGTAGCGGGAGCGCGCGGCGAGGATTGTTGCGGCCGCGCGTCTTGCGGAGCAAGTCTGCTGTGCTGCGCGGAGGCGCTCCTAATGTAAATGATTATTGATTTATGAATGAATTGATAGGTGGCTTATTTTTGGTATATTGATTTTTTTTTGGGCCTGGCGGCAGGTCTCCTTGGCCTGGCGGCAGGTCTCCTTGGCCTGGCGGCAGGTCTCCTTGGCCTGGCGGGCCGCCAGGCCTGTACAATGGTAGGGGAAACACTGCAACAGTCTGCTGCCACAACACGACAGACTTCAAGTATTCACTTCAAGTATTCACTACAAGTATTCACTTAAAGTATTCACCTCAGGTATATACTTCAAGTATTCATTCAAGTATTCACCTCAGATATTCACCTCAAGTATTCACTTCAAGTATTCACTTCAAGTATTCACTACAAGTATTCACTACAAGTATTCACCTCAGGTATATACTTCAAGTATTCACTTCAAGTATTCACCTCAAGTATTCACTACAAGTATTCACTACAAGTATTCACCTCAGGTATATACTTCAAGTATTCACCTCAGATATTCACCTCAAGTATTCACTTCAAGTATATACTTCAAGTATTCACCTCATTGACTTCAAGTATTCACCTCATTAACTTCAAGTATTCACCTCAAGTATATACGACAAGTATTCACCTCAAGTATATACGACAAGTATTCACCTCAAGTATTCACTTCAAGTATTCACCTCAAGTATATACAACAAGTATTCACCTCAAGTATTCACTTCAAGTATTCACCTCAAGTATATACTTCAAGTATTCACCTCAAGTATATACTTCAAGTATTCACCTCAAGTATATACTTCAAGTATTCACCTCAGACATTCACCTGAAGAATTCACTTCAAGTATATACTTCAAGTATTCACCTCATTAACTTCAAGTATTCACCTCAAGTATATACGACAAGTATTCACCTCAAGTATATACGACAAGTATTCACCTCAGATATTCACCTCAAGTATTCACCTCAAGTATATACGACAAGTATTCACCTCAAGTATATACGACAAGTATTCACCTCAAGTATATACGACAAGTATTCACCTCAAGTATATACTTCAAGTATTCACCTCAAGTATATACTTCAAGTATTCACCTCAGACATTCACCTCAAGAATTCACTTCAAGTATTCACTTCATGTATTCACCTCAAGTATTCACTTAATGTATTCACCTCAAGTATTTAAGTATATACTTCAAGTATGGACGTACCAGATCGCTGCGACACCGAAACTTAAAAGTCCAACCCCCCCCCCCCCCCCCCACTTGGTCTTCCCACTTCTTATTGATCACCCTGATGTGATCACAGTCATGTGGAGATGCAGTCAGTTCCCACGTGTAGGCCTCTCTGGAGGAATGTGATAATGAATGGTCTTCATACCACACACACACACACACACACACGCACACACACACACACACACACGCTAAAGATAGCCATCAGCTCGACCCGACGCCCAGTTTGTAAAGAACATTTTACACTCGGACTCCCTGACACTGTTTGAGTTGAACGTCCTGTTCACATGACAATGGCCATGCCACACACACACACACACACACACACACACACACACACACACACACACACACACACACACACACACACACACACACACACACACACACACACACACACACACACAGCAAACGGGCGTGACTAGAGCCTAGAGTTTACGTCGAAGTGATGCGTTGGACGTGGAGGCTGATTTAGACGTTAAATTTGCCGTTTTCCTCATGGAGTCTGGTTGGACGGGAATGTGAAATCATAAAAACACGTATGTTTATTTCAGGTTTCTATACGTTTCTCGAGATCTCCACCATTAATCTGCACCATGCATCTCCTGATTGGTTGATTGATCGGTCTGTTAGTGAAATTTATGCACAACGTCCCAAAACTTCCCAAACAAAACAAAGAGTTGAAATCTCAGGAGCTAACTGAGCTAAATGCTACAGAGGGATGCTAGCTCACGTTTCCATTGGGAAGCACTAGCATGAACGCTATCCGTTCCCAAGCCAACGTTTGTTTACATTCCCGGTGACATCACAGACGCCAAGCTCTGATTGGTCCAGAGCCACAATGTGTCGCCTGCAGGCCTCATGTGAAGGAGATGGTTGGTTCCCCCGTGACATCAGGTTTTTTGTGGCGTTGCCTAATAACATCAGCGCAGAATCCAAACAACATGCAGCTAAAAATACACAACACACACAGACACAGACACACACACAGACACACAGACACACACACACACACACACACACACACACACACACACACACAGAGATAGCTGAGATGCCTGCTCAGAGCTGCTTTAGCCACACCGGCTAACTTTAGCACACAGAGACAGAGGTGAGCTTCTGTCGATGGCAACGTTGCCTTTAAACATTGCTCCTTATTCAGATTGATCAATTAATCAATCAATCAATCAATCAATCAATCAATCAATCACCATAAACCGGTGTGTTTGTCCTCCAGTGAATGAAGGAATGTTGGTTCACTTCCTGTTTGGAGGCGACAATAACGTCCATCCAGAATAAATAACAAATTATGAATTCATCCTAATTAATCAATACAGATTGTGTTAGAATGTCTTCAACGGCAATTTATATATTTTTATACTACCTTTATTTTTATTTATACTGGTATCCTGTGATGACTGTTGTCCTGTTATTATTAAATTGTGTTAAAAGGTAAATAAAAGGATAAATAATGTGGAATACATTGTGTTTAAGTGGATTGACATAAAACAGTCAGCCAAATATTATTAAATTGTATTAAAAAGGGAAATAAATGGATAAATTATGTGGAATACATTATTTGAGTTGAAATAAAATGCTCACCGGAATATTATTAATTAAATAAAAGTATATTAAAAGTATCAGTTACTAACAACTTCACAGTATATTATATTATTATTTATTATATTGTTATTTTATATAAATTATATTATTTTTTTATATTGTTATTTTGTATAAATTATATTGTGTTTTATTCCATACAATTATATTATATTAAATGTCTTATATGACGTCACATTATATCCTGTTTTATTTTGTAATATGACGTTGTATAATGTAACGGGGGACTCACCTCTACCGGACCGTCTCGTAGAAGCCACGCGCTGATCCGTCTACACGGGCCCCATGTCCGCGAGACAGACAGACAAACAAACGGAGGGGGCAGCGGGTCCTGGTCTGGGTCCTGGTCCTGGTCCGGGCCCTGTCGGTACCGGGACACACACGGTCGGACAGTCAGAAAGTTGGGTGGGGGCGCTGCTGCTGCCTCCCTCGCGCACACACGCGCGCGCGCGCGTCAAAGAAAAGTTCTACACTTACCAACGTCTTGTCCTCCGGTGTAAACGCAGCGGCGGCGGCCGGGTCTCGACTTTTTCCCGGGGCTGACGTCACCGTCCGGTAGATGTGACGGTAAAACGGAGAGGGGGGGGGGGGGACAAGATGAAGGAAAGTTGAGGCCCGCTGCTGGGCGGTGAATCACGGCAGGAGCTCGTCGCCGAAACTCGGTAATCCGGGTGGTTTGTCCGGCCCGGTGGTCGCTCTTCCGGCTCCCGTTCGGAGGGGGGGGCAGTTTGACGGTTAACCGGCTGTCAACGGAAAGTTTTAACGGAGAAAGTTTTAGGAAAGGGAAAAAAGAAAGAAGAGAGAGAGAGGGGGGAGAGAGAGAGGCTGGCCGGTGGCCTGGCCGCGCGGCGGGGTGTGCGCGTGTGAATGCGGGCGCGTTCCCGTGCAGGATCCCGAAGCGGAGAGCCTAGCCAATCAGACGTCGGCGCCGGGCGCCATGGGCCGCTACGCCCCGCGTCGCCCCGCCCCCTGCCCCTCCTCCTCCAGAGAGCTCAGACTGACGTCTCACTCCGCCTGTTATTTACTGTACAACACAAAAAAGTACTAATACCACGGTGTAAAATACTCTTCTTATATAAAAACAACTAATACCCGCTGTAATAATACTCCCTTACAAGTAGAGGTACTAATACCACACAGTCGAAAAATAATGTTAAATGAAAAGTACTAATACCATATAGTAAAATACTCTCTTATAGTAAAACAACTAATACCCTCTGTAATAATAGTCCCTTACAAGTAGAACCACACAGGTATTAGTACTTTTAATGTACCATTGTTTTTTATATCACATAGTAAAATACACTCTTATAGCAAAATAATGAATACACACTGTAAAACTACTTCCTTACAGGTAAAAGTACTAATACCACACAGTACACATAATGTTACAGTAAAGGTGGTAATACACTCGTAGTAAAACACACAATGTAACACTCCCTTATGGAATAAAAGTACTATTGCACACGGGGAAAATACTTCACTACAAGTAAAAGTACTAATACCACAGTAAAATACTCTACCATTATGAAAACGATGCCCATCTGTATCCAAAACAATACTTATTTAACATTAGGGGCTTTTAATATGGTGACGTAGTGGTGATCATCATCTCAAACACAAACGATCTTTGGTCGCCGTGTCGCCCCGGTGTGACGTCGGAGCTGGAGGCACGCGCACACACGTTAAAAAGAGCAGCCCGGCCAGACGCGCAGTAAAACACAGCTGAAAGCGCGACGCAGCGAGCCCGTGTGTGTGTGTGTGTGTGTGTGTGTGTGTGTGTGTGTGTGTGTGTGTGTGTGTGTGTGTGTGCAGGAAACACCTTGAAATCAGGAAACACACACAACAAAGAAAGCATTTGTTTCAAAAGGCAGTAAAACGAAGCCTAAAACAACGTTTGTGTTCGTGACGTCATGATGTGTTGCGTCTGACCTTTGACCTCCCTGTGTTTGGGCCATGCCATCTCCTGAGCGATGTCCTGCTTCCAGTGTGGCCACAGGGGGGCGCTCTTGTCATATCACACATTTTATATCAGTTGATTTTGTGAATACTTTGAGGATTTGATGCAATTTTTTTTTTTTTTTTGTCATTTTTATTTTTTATTTTTATTTTTATTTTTTTAAATCCTGTAAATGTTTATGTGGAATTCTTTATATTCGTTATCTTTTGACCAGTTTAATCTCTCAATGGGAATATTCTGGATAATTAAACGTTAAATAGAATAATTTGGTACGTATTTGAGGTACTTTAACCTGCAGTGGAGTTTTTTACAGTGTCTTAGTACTTTTACTTGGAGTGGTGTATTTTCAAAGTGTGTATTAGTAGTTTTACTTGGAATGGAATATTTTTACATTGTGATATTAGTACTTTTACTTGAA